>NC_056734.1:276600050-276683313 GCF_019279795.1 Protopterus annectens
TCCCAAAGCTTTAGACATAGCTTTGTAACCTTTTCCAGACTAATAGATGTCAATTACTTTGTTTCTCATCTGTTCCGGAATTTCTTTAGATTGCGGCATGAATGTCTTTAGATTGCGGCATGATGTCTTCCTTTTTGGGATCTTTTAGGCTACTTCCCTTTGTCTGACAGGTTCTATTTAAGTGATCTATTGACTAAACAGGTATGGCAGTAATCAGGCCTGGGTGTGGCTAGTGAAATTGAACTTCACTTTCCTAAAAATGTGATTAACCACAGTTATTTCATGATCTAACAAGGGGGGCAATTACTTTTTCACATAGGGCCATGTAGGGTTGGATAGTTTTTTCCTTAAATGAAATCATCACTTAAAAAACTGCATTTTGTATTTACTTGGGTTATCTTTGTCTAATATTTAAATTTGTTTGATGATCTGAAACATTTAAGTGTGAGAAACATGCAAAAAAATAAGAAATCAGGAAGGGGGCAAATACTTTTTCATTGCACTGTATATATATATATATATATATATATATATATATATATATATATATATATATATATATCTATATGTGTGTGTGTGTGTGTGTGTGTGTGTGTGTGTGTGTGTATATATATATTGTGTATATATATATATATATATATATATATATATATATATGTATGTGTGTGTGTGTGTGTGTGTCTCTGTATATCTGTAGACATACACACACACACACACACACATATATATATATATATATATATATATATATAGAGAGAGAGAGAGAGAGAGAGTGCATTCAAATATCAGGTCCAAACACTCTAACTCTCCTTCCTCCACAGCTGCACTCTTCTGCCTTGCTACAAAACAGATGGGTGTCACATGTGGACACAGCCTAACATTAGGGGGTATATATAGGGACAGATTGCATGTAAGCCTATTACAAACCTATGATGTTTGTGCATGATCCATTTCATGTTAACATGACTGTCCTGCAGGTGGTGGGGTCTGAAACTCATGCGTCTATCATAACTTCATTACTTCCACCACCAGCTATTTGCAACACTAATATACATTTCTTGAGGTACAGAACACACACTATGATGGCTTACATCTTGTCATTCAGTGCTGATCTGCACAGTTTACAGGTATGGCCCACTGCCCACAGGGCCAGATCTTATGTCCATAGCAGTTGTTTAGCAGGACATGATTACAACAAGTCTTGATGGCACATATAAATCTTTCCATATCATCTATCCTATTATTACAGACCAAGTACTACATTCAATTACATGCATATATGTTTCACATACCTGTTGTAACATTGTCCTCTCTTCTAGGTACACTTTATGTGTCCCTTGTTTTATATACTTTTGTTTTGGTTTGTAGTTTTAAATTCTCTCTCTCTTCTCTCTCTCTTTCTCTCTCTCTCCTCTACAGGGATTGAGCTGCTTTGAATAGGTTGCAGCATGGATTTTATAGGTGATGCTCATGATCAGGTGATGGCCTCTGTACCAATCAGTGTTCACCACTTGCTAATTGCATGCAACCAGCTGCATAGTACTTCCAATTACCACTAGCATGGCAACCCACTACTATAAATTACTACATGATGTGGACGTTGTCCCTTTACCTTTCCTGTATGGAAGACATCCTTCCTATGTGTGGGCAGCAGTGTTACAGACAGCAGGTAGCAATACCTCTTACAACAGGACTTGCGGACACAGCCAACCACATATTTGTATAAGGTTCCAGACCTACAGACAGTGAGAGTATTGTTGTTATATGCACTGAATACCGCTAGCTTTACAGGGTTTGTGTGTACATGCTAGTTTTGCATGGAATGCAGTCTGTCTGCATAGCTCTCAACTGTGGGCCTATCCACATGATGGCCAGAGAATTGGCTGTTAAGTTTTGTCTGTTCACCACACAAGTCTTGTCTCTGATATATCAGCGGCATTCTCTCTCTTGAGTACTATCAGTGCATGGCTACATCCATTTGTGTTTCTGACTTCATCTTCCTGCGTAAGGGTATGTTGCAACCAAACCTGTAACACCAGCAACTTTCACAGTGTATAACAGCAATATTGCAAATATGACCCTGTGTTCCAGCCTCTGTCTTCCACCTATATACCAGGCTTTGTCCATATGTCATGCAGTAAGAGGTTGTTAAGTAGTGGCCTATCATTATTTAGTGCTGGCATTCCTGCTATCATTCCAGTGATGTTGTGGACTCTCACACATATTGTGGGGTAGTGTCTGTATATATGAGGGCTATAGCTGGACAAAATGGGTGTGACCTTGTACAGTCCAGAGGTCAGTGTATGTAACATTGTTATATGCCCTTATAAGTCATTCTATGAGGGATGGCTATGCACCATTTTTAAACTAGGCTGTTACAACATGTAAGGAATATCAATAGTAAGACACATGAATGTATATGGCTGTATATTTTCATACATTTCACCATGGGAACAGTGGTGGGCTAGTGCTTACTGTCTTACAGACAGTTCTGTATGCCAGTGTGATAGTGATGTTTTAAGTTAAGCATTGTTATGTAACAGATGCATTTTCATTGTGACAACTTAATTTTTTCCTTCTAGGGGTTGAGTACAGAGTGTAATTGGAGGGTGCTGAGCTACATCTGTAATTAATTAGTGTTGATTGATTCTTATCTTCCAGGCAAGTGTTTTTTTTACTGTTGTACTACTTGGTGCAGCGGTAGCGTTGTTGCCTCACAGCAAGAGGTTCTCCCGTTCGATTCTCAGCTGGAGTGCGGGGAATGCCTTCTGTGTGGAGTCTGCATGTCCTCCCCCGCGGTTGGGTGGGCGTTCGAAAGACATGCGTAAATGGGCGCGCCTTCGATGAAGGTTGAACGTCGAGCTGGCACCTCGTTTTTTGCGAAAGTCTACTGCAAATCATTAGCAGACCGGAGTTCCGCTGTGGCGACCCCTATCCCTGAAAAGCCGAAAGACAAACAACAACTACTTGAAGGCCTTGGCCTGGATGGTGACATATGTTATGCTTTCAGATTACTGTATCAAATGTTTTGTTTGAGAGTTGCATTACTCAGTTATTATGTATTTCAAACACCTAACAGCTATATGAAATGGCATATACAACTGAAATACTACACAAATAAACATTTCTCTGTATGCAAACGTGTGTGGTGTCATATCCTTTGACTTATCTGCGCATGTATGTTTCAGCAATAATTGTCTTTTGCATGAAAGAATCAAACACTGGCCATTTTAAAAGGTGGCAACTGTAGGAATACTGGCTGTTCGATATGCTGTGCACCCTCTAAATATATATCTTCTTATACATATCTATAAATAGTAATATATGTATATGTGAATGCATGTGTATATAGATTTATATCGATATATATATATATATATATATATATATATATATATATATATATATATATATATGTATATATATATATATATATATATATATATATATATATATATATATACATATGTGTGTGTGTGTGTGTGTGTGTGTGTGTGTGTGTGTATCATTGGAATGTTTACTGCTTCCACATTGTACATTCCCTATGGTACACAGACTGTTCTGCATGATATGTTATTGATATCATCCTGAGACCATACAGTTTAGATGGATTACTGTTATCTTGTTGTGGCTATGTTGTGTAGGGTCCTGGGTATGAGACTTGCAAGTGTTGGTTATTGTGTTGCAAGGCAGATCTGTTCAGCTGCGGAGGAGGGGATGATATCAATAATTACAAGAGGTACTTATTTTGGACCCCTTCACCCCCATTAGCGGTGCCTTTGGTTATATATATATATATATATATATATATATATATATATATATATATGTGTGTGTGTGTGTGTGTGTGTGTGTGTGTGTGTGTGTGTGTGTGTGTGTGTGTGTGTGTGTGTGTGTGTATATATATATATATATATATATATATATATATATATATATATGTATATATGGATCACCTTCATTTCGTCGACAGTTCATTTCACCGACACTCAACTCAGCAGGCCCAATTCACAGACACTCATTTCATTGAAAATGATATATGGCATATTCCCCACTGTAGAGCGACCCTGGAGTTGGAATATATAGTAAGGGGGGGGGGTGGGGGGGCGAAGCTCCCCACATACTGGGATTCTATAATAGTTTGCTGGTAATAGTTATTTATTGCACTTGTAACAATGCATCTGTATACTGTAAAATGTTTATGATATGTGGGGGGCTTTGCCCCCCACACCCTGCATTGTGGGGGGCTGTGACCCCCACACCCCCCCTTACTATATATTCCAACTCCAGGTTCGCTCTACAGTGGGGAATAGGCCATATATCATTTTCGATGAAATGAGTGTCGGTGAAATGAAGTGTCAGTGAAATTGTGTCAGTGAATTGGGCCTGGTGACTTGGTTGTCGGTGAAATGAACTGTTGACGAAATGAAGGTGACCCATATATATATATATATATATATATATATATATATATATATGTGTGTGTGTATATATATATATATATATATATATATATATATATATATATATATATATATATATATAGATGTACATATATATATATATATATATATATATATATATATATATATATATATATATACATACATATACATATACATACATATATACATACGGGTCTCTGTTAAACCATTGAATTTACAAACTGTCGAACGCGGGTTTCAGAAACACACTTTAGCGAATGAACAGCCTGTCGAAATGTCACTGAGTCGAATAGCAAATCATCGAATGGAATAGCAGGCTGCAGCAGTATTTAAAGTATGGGGGAATTTGTATTTTGTATGTTGTACCCAATTGCAAATATGGAAGACTTGCCTCCAGGAGTGCTGGGTCCGAGTTATACCACTACTTCATCCCAAAGAGGTAAAGAAATCCTTGTTTTGGATGGCTATACATATCATTTGGAGAAGGCTACGAAGTATAAGAAATATTGGTGTTGCACTAGGAAGTTGCCTGATAAATGCAAGGGTGGAGTGATTACTCTCTGTGTTACGTCGGGGGACGAATTGCTCAAATCAGTGTGCCATGACCATCCAGGGGATCCTACACAGGTAGAGAAGTACAGCGTTGCTGTTGCTCTAAAGGAAAGGGCTCCTCTTTCTCGTGATACACCCTGTATTATTGTGGATGATGTGATTGCATCTACATCTTTAGAGTACGCTCCTAGTTTGCCAAGTAGGCGTGCTTTTCTACAGAAGGTAATAAGAGCAAGAAAGAAGTTACAACGGCAACCACAGAAAGTGGGTTTGACTCTGCTGAATTTAAATATGCTGGAGTTCCAGCTTAAAGGTAGTACATTTGTGCAAAAGAAGAAATCTGATAAAAGCAATGATAATATTGTAATGGTATTTACTACACAAGGTAGTTTGCAAGACCTAGCTAAGGCAGATATTTGGTTGATGTATGGGACTTATTTCATTAAAGGGGCGGCTTGCAGTCAATTGTATACCTTTTATGGTATAGTGAAATGTGGGGTGTTAGATTTTATGAATATAAGGCTGAAATTAATTCTGTTGTAAATATGCTGAAAGAAAAAGCTTGCTTAAATGCAGAAACAGAGTTTAGTAATATGTGATCAGCAGTCATACTAAATGACCATGGCTTGGAAAATAAGGAACCTGCTGAATGGACATTTTTCCCTTACAGACTTAAAAACAGGATGTATGCAAGAGCAAAAATGCAAAATCTGCTTTTAAAGAATGGACACTGTGGCAATGTGTTTCCTCAAAAATATGTTTTTCTGCATGGAAAACAGGACATGTTTATCAGCATTGACACAAGAACAGATGTTCTTATACAAAGATCCAAATAGAATACAGGATGTTCACACTGTCAGAACAATGTGTTTCCTCAAAAACATGTTTTTCTGCATGGACAACAGGACACTGTTATCAGCATTGGAAAAAGAACAGATGTTTTTGTACAAATATCCAAATAGAATACAGGATGTTCACACTATCAGAAAAGCTGGTCTCTTACAAGACATTGTTAAACAAGGAAGCTTAGTATTGTTTCTACAGGATGAGCAATTCTCCAAAATAGAATATCAAGAGGAAATGTATATGTTTATGCATGACTAAAAGTGTATATAAAGAGCTGTATAAATCCAGTTATGTTAGAGGTATGGTAGGGACTCATTTGTCCTGAGGTAAATGTTATATCTCTCACATCATCTGTACTATATGAGAAGTAAAGTTGGAACAGTACTTTTAAGCTGCAACGTTAGTACGTTTGGTTTATTATAAAAAGTTATTTGTTACTGCTCTCTAAAGTTGATGCTGCAAAGTATATTCTCTCATCAGTGTATATTCTGCAAGTTTCTGTATGCAACAGACTGTGAATGCAAATATAACCAGACTTTAAATTTTAGCAGAATCCAGCCAGCAAGACTGAGTGTCTTAAGAACACTTCAAATCCATCACACCAAGCAGTAAGCAGCTCCATGTAATTTTTCATGGGGCCTTCAAGAGAGTTATGCCACTGCTATTCTGTTTAATGTCAAAAAAAGTCTGAAATCATACAATTATATGTGGGATTGAGTGTTTGCTTTGCTCAATGAGCATGATTGCACCACTTCAGTGCGTTATATCCTTTGTGATTTTGAGATTGCTGCTGTAAGAAGCATTAGGAATAATGTGAGTGATGTGATTTGCAAATGGTGTTTTTTTCACTTTGGCAGGAATATATGGCGAAAGGTACAGACCTTAGGGTTAGAGCCAGTTTACAATGGAGATATATCATTCCAACATGCTGTCAAAAAGCTTGCTGCACTTGCTTTTCTGGAGGTGAAAGATGTTGTGAGTATGTATTATCAGCTGAATAGTTCATTCCCTAATGATGAGAAGGAGTTATTGACATATTTTGAGGAATGGTATCTCCTGGGAAAACCAAGGAGTTTCTCTACCAGATCTTCGACTCAAATACGGTTTCCTCCTCTGTTCCCTGTTGAATTTTGGAATGTGTCTATTTTGAATCACCTCTGTTTGCCTAGGACACAGAATGCTGTTGAAGCATGGCATCGTTGCTTTAAATGTTTAACAGGGAAGTTTGTTTCTGATGTGTACACCGTGATGTGTGCTATTTGCAGAGATCCGAATAGGGTTGATGAGTATCATATATGTATGAGTGTAAGTTGTCCACAGTCACCAAAGAAAAGGGCATTAATACGCCGTGAACAGCAGTTTGAAACAATTTTCTCTCACAGAGAAGAGTATTCTCACATGGAGTTTGTCTGTGCCATTGCTAACTTATCAAAAATGTGAAGTTTGATTTGACACGTCACTGGGGGTTTCACAGGTTGGATTTGTTGTGGATTTGCTGTGAGGTTGCATTTCAGGTTTGTTTTCCACATTTGCTTTCGATGGTTTGTGTTTCGGTTGTATGTGATTTCGATAGTTTGTACATTCGCTAAAGTGTGTTTATGAAACCCGCATTCGACAGTTTGTAAATTTGATGGTTTAACAGAGACCCATACATACATACGTCTACATATATAAATACATTTCCCCTACTGGTGAATGACTGTGCTGGATGATATGTTTGAGAAAACATCAGATTTATTTACATTTGAAATGGCTTAGTGGTAAATCACTTTGGCTATAGTGTGTAGGGTCTTGGGTTTGAGACTTGTAATGGCTGCTTAATTTGTTGCTTGGCAGAACAGGGGCTGTTGGAAACAGAGTGATTAAGGCACTTTAAAGCAGTTATAAGTGGGTTTGCATGGGTTTGCGTGGAGCTAAGTGACGGTTATGTGAGCTTAGCTTTGCTTAGCTTACGCCCACTTATGGCCACTTAAACCCGCGCTAATTTCAAATAAAGAAAAGAAAAAAGGGAGATAGGAAAGTGTTGAAATTGGGGCAAGCAGGGGGACAAACAAGAGGAGTAACAAGTAGGGATGTACAGGACAGGTGTAGAAAAGGGCCATAGCTCTACATTTCTTTGGCAGCAACAGCTGCTTTCAATGTGAGCAATTTAGAATTTGGAGCCTCACACCCTACAGGGAGGTGTGTGGGCATCAAACAATACAGATAATTGGTAGGGTTAGATTGTGTGATGGGTACATGTCTCTGGACAAAATGAAGAGCTATGTATGGGACGTGATTTTTTGTGGGACAGATGCCCTTTTTTTTAAGGTGAGAGTGGGATGTTGAAGGATTATTGGTAAGTGTGGTGAGGGATTTTTGGTAGGAGAGGTTGCATTTGCAGACAGACAAGACAGACAAGACAGCAGACAGGGGCGGTGTATGACACATGGGTGAGCAAACATCTTGATGGGGAGGGTGGTTGGGAATCCAAGGCTCATGAGCCCCCCAGATGGTAGTAGTGGCACTGATGTCCCCACCCGATAGCAGTCACCACTACTCCTTCACAGCCCCAAAGATAGCTGTGCTGGGGGCTGGGCTGAAGGGACCACCTGCCACTCTAGCTGTGACAGCCTGCCCACCACCTGGTGCAGGTAGTCATCCAGCTCTGTCTGGAAGACACTGCGCACCATGCCACAGACCTTGTCCCAGGTGACAACATCCTCACCGTGCCCACTTGAATTGGGGGGGAAAGCCCCATCCCCTGTAGCAGTTCCATCTGAGGGTGGTGCAGGACCAGCAGATGAGGAAGGTCTGGGTTGGGTCCCAGATGTGCTGGGACCTGGTGCCTCAGCCAGGTGGGGTGGGAGAGGTGGAACCGCTGGGATCTGCCTTCCCATATGTGCTATGGTGTTGAAATTAACAATGAATATTTGTTAGTCATGCGCAACACATTACAACATTAGTCCAAATAGCATGCATGGATATTCCCATTTATCCAAAACAGTGCAATTATAACAATCCCATAGCAAACAGAACCCATGCATATATGGAATGGCATTCAGGGTTGCAACAGCATGCCAGTTAGTGGTATGTCAGGCAGGCAATAAAATGATTATTCAACAGGGAATATTAGTATGCACACAGTTTAAACAATGATAAACCAAACTGAACAATGGTCCCAACAGGAGAGGTTTGTTTAGGAACATATCCATGTTGGTTTCAGTGTGATGGTTGAATCAGTTGAGTGGTGGGGGAAGGGAACAGATTCACTTGACAAGTGCTATCAAGAATATTTGTCAGTACACTATTATTCACCACCCTACATTCTGACCACACTTATACTCTACCTGGGCCATGGGGCTGCTACAGCACACCAACAGCTGTAGATATCAATAGAGAAATTGTACCCTTATTTTAGTTATACACATCATACCTATTTCTATACCAATTTCTTTACCTGTGGGCCTGTGCAGTTGAACTGTGTGCACATTACATTGCTGTTTCTACAAATATTTCAGATTCATATATTAGTTGCTGGCCATGGAGTGTGTGTTGTGCCTTTCACATACATCTACTGTGACATTCTCTGTGTGCAGGTTTCTTGGCAATTGGGGAAACTATCTATGACAGCGTGACATTTGAGGGGCTTGTCTGGGCCAGACTGCAGAGTGTGGATGTCTAGCTTGCATCTATTTGTAGGACTGGGGCTGATCAACACAGAAATTGTACACCTTTCGTAGTTATACACATCATACTAGTATTTCTATTCAGATATCTTTACCTGTGTGCCCTGTATGGAAAATGTATGTGTTGCAGTACATTCTTTTTTTCTATTCAGAATGCAGTTTACAACTGTAGCGACAGACTGAGATGTTAGTGGTGGTCCCTGGATTTGAACCCTGGTGTGTGTGCAAAATTGAACTACAGGCCTAGTCTTTATCAGACTGAGCTACTGGGGAGATGTTGTGTTGTGCTTGTGACATTTCTATCTAGTACATATTTTTGTGCACAGTACTTTTATTATGACATGTTGCATTATTTGTTTCCCATTTTCAGTACAGATTATGTATACGCAACAGACATTGGTGTCACTGTTTGTGAAACGTGCACATTAGCTGGATTGCACATTTGACTGTTTTACTACATACTGCAATTTAGATTTCTAAGTACACAGTGCAGGTTTTAAGTCTGCACCTGTTAGCCTTATACATTTTGCAGTACATTCATAGCTACATATAGCTGAAATTGAAAGGTTAACACAGGACAATGCTGGCAGACAAACAAGTAAAACACATTTTGATGGAAATATGTACTTTTGCTTTTTTTCAGTTATTTGACGTGCCCATTCTAAAGTATGCAGACAAGCAGTGCTAAATCAGTTCACCTCATTAATGCATTCTGCAGGACATACACATTTCTATTTTTCAGGTACAAGTGAGATGACACACACCAGGGTTTGGGATCACCTTTATTAGTTTTGACATACATGACATGGCACTTTCTTGGCAGTTTCATTCAGACACACTCATACATATTCTAATATTCCTCTCCTGCATATTGTACCTTGTTTGCTATTGATATCTGTATTACACAGCAGCTTGGAATACTCAGGCATTTTTTCATGACTTTTACAGCACACTTATATATATAGGCGGTACTACCATTACTATAATTTTGATTTCTTACTGCTAATAGTAAGGGGTATTCTGTGCTCACCATACTACCGATGCAGCTGGGCCAGTCACTGGGCATGAGCCTCAACATTCTGGGAACTCTCTACAGCAGCTGTATGTAGAGGCATCACACATTAATCACACCTGCACAGTCACAAGTTGAACTTTTTCCATACTTAGAGATACATAACACTGCATACTTACAGACAGGTGAGACATCCTGTGCTTGGGCTTCTTGGCTCCACTGGTTCAAGAGTGCACCCCTCCTCCACTTCAGGTCATTATGGTGGTGACCTACCTGCTCACCAGTCCGGGGTATGCCAGTGGCATTGGTCAGATCACGTGCAAGCTGGTCCCAGGCCTCCACTTTGTACTGCAAGCCCTGGTGCTGGCCCTGCAGCAGCCTGCCATAATGTTTTTTAACTAGGAGCCCAACCATGACCCTGGATTCCTGGATGCCCCAACGTTGCGCTCGGAAGTGAACACCTTCACCAACGCCAGACATTTTGGTCCTGCTGTGAGCAATCCCAAATGGTTATGGCTGTATTTCTGCCTGTGCAGTTTAAAAAGGGCAGTTTTCTTGCACTTTTTCTTGATTGCCTGGTTTTAATATGCTGAACTATGCTTAGCTCCACGCAAATCCGCATAACAATGCTTACACCAGCTAAGCAGAGCTGAGAGCAGATCAGCAATGCTTACACTAGCAAAGCATTGCTTAAATCTATTTTTTTATTAAATTTATAAATTATTTTTTACATATTCCCCCCTACTGTGTTATACGTGAGCCATATGATTGACATCTATCATTCAAATTCCTTAAACGTTTATTAAATAATTTGGCAGAGGGAGGATTTGAACTGAGCAGGTTCTACATGCTATACCATGGCAGTACCACTACACTCCAGCAGCTTGATGATGTTTTCTATCACAGTAGCACTTGTCTATCATTTTCAGAATTTCAGCCAGGCTAAGCATAGCAGCGCACTGTGCAAACAAGCTGTGCAAAGCTTAAATTTTGGATTTATTAGATGAAAAAAAAACTTACATTTTTTTCATTTCTATTGCTTTTCTCTTGCCATACTGCTTCCGTGCATTTAGGGCAAGAGTGCATACATTTGTGGGTGTGTACTTGAAGGCTGCTGCCTTTTAGGTGTTTGTGGGGTTTTTTTCTTTTTTCAGTGTCCACAGACACTGAAATGTTAGCTACTTATATTTCAGTGTCTGTGGACACTCGTTTACTATATAATATTAGAGCCAGGCTCTAATATTATTTAAATTGACACTCATCTGTGTCAGAAAGTGCCATATGGCACTTTCTGAACCAAGGGGGCGTGTTACATGTGCAGGCACTGCTGACACATGCCCCTTGCACTCGCTTGTGGTTCATGTCCATTTAGATTAGATTGCAGTGTCCCTTCATGCATATGCAAGGCGAGCTGCTATTCTAAATGGCATGAACCACTCCATACAAGAATAGCCTTATTCTTGCATGGAGCTTCGTGAATCCTGGGGAGTATCTTACCAAAGGGTTTATAAGTCCACTGCATGTGATTCAAACTCAATTTTCTGGTCCATTAGAATATTACATAGTACTATGGACTCCACTTCTTTCTTTCTTTAGATTCATTATTAAATTTGACTTGATAAATGTGCTCAGAAGATAAGCACAACCAGTGCTTTCTATCTTTCTATTCCACTTAGGCACAATCTGGTATTCTAAACTGTCCATCAGATAGCCCAACATATCATTCTAAACCTGCACGACTTCCACCAATGAGATTAGTCAGTAACAACAGCATCAAGACTAAATCTTTTAATAACAGAAGATAAGCATGGACAGAGCTTTCTGTCTTTCCGTGTATTTCCTTTGAAAAGAAAAATCAATGAAGTGCTAATTGTAGTAATAACAGAACAACTAGATATTCTTAATGACCAAACTTTGAAGTGGAATATTACCAACTGATGTGCAATTTTGTGGACTGGCATGCACACTAGAATATAATGGAATATCTAGTCTTGTAGTCTATAGTAATCACTTACAAAGGGTATACTTTGATACAGTTTTAGCTAAAAGAGTCTTTAATCCCATAAATTCTAATAACAATTTATCTCCCATTATATAACCAAATCCCACCATGCAAAAGTAATTAAAACCAGATTATTTCTTTCTTTCTTCCTCTGGTATCAGCATACCGAATCCTTCATTACTGCAAAGGAAGAAACATAACCAAATCAGTAATACACTCCCTCTGGATTCACTGTCATATTAAGCCTGTTGAGATTAATTATTTTTCTAAATAAATGCTCAGAAGACTGCTTCAACAAATACATTAACTGCTGTACCCATAGGTTCACTAATTGTTTTTCTCCATAATGAAACTTTCTAGTCAGGTGTAGCCTGTACCATTCCCCTACCCTACCCCCCAATTCCCATCCATTCACCCCCAATACAACCAGTCATACATATTCTAAAATTCCTCTCCTGCATATTGTACCTTGTTTGCTACTGATATCTGTATTACACAGCAGCTGGGAATACTCAGGCATTTTTTCATGACTTTTACAGCACACTTATATATACAGGCGGTACTACCATTACTATAATTTTGATTTCTTACTGCTAATAGTAAGGGGTATTCTGTGCTCACCATACTACCGATGCAGCCAGGCCAGTCACTGGGCATGAGCCTCAACATTCTGGGAACTCTCTACAGCAGCTGTATGGGGAGGCATCACACATTAATCACACCTGCACAATCGCAAGTTGAACTTTTTCCATACTTAGTTAGAGATACATAACACTGCATACTTACAGACAGGTGGGACATCCTGTGCTTGGGCTTCTTGGCTCCACTGGTTCAAGAGTGCACCTCTCCTCTACTTCAGGTCATTATGGTGGTGACTTACCTGTACACCTGTCCGGGGTATGCCAGTGGCACTGGTCAGATCAAGTGCAAGCTGGTCCCAGGCCTCCACTTTGTACTGCAAGTCCTGGTGCTGGCCCTACAGCAGCCTGCCATCATGTTTTTTAACTAGGAGCCCAACCATGATCCTGGATTCCTGGATGCCCCAACATTGCTCTCGGAAGTGAACACCTTCACCAACGCCAGACATTTTGGTCCTGCTGTGAGCAATCCCAAATGGTTATGGCTGTATTTCTGCCTGTGCAGTTTAAAAAGGGCAGTTTTCTTGCACTTTTTCTTGATTGCCTGGTTTTAATATGCTGAACTATGCTTAGCTCCACGCAAATCCGCATAACAATGCTTACACCAGCTAAGCAGAGCTGAGAGCAGATAAGCAATGCTTACACTAGCAAAGCATTGCTTAAATCTATTTTTTTTATTAAATTTATAAATTATTTTTTTACATTTATATTTTACATATTCCCCCCTACTGTGTTATACGTGAGCCATATGACTGACATATATCATTCAAATTCCTTAAAAGTTTATTAAATAATTTGGCAGAGGGAGGATTCGAACCGAGCAGGTTCTACATGCTATACCATGGCAGTACCACTACACTCCAGCAGCTTGATGATGTTTTCTATCACAGTAGCACTTGTCTATCATTTTCAGAATTTCAGCCAAGCTAAGCAGAGCGGCGCACTGTGCAAACAAGCTGTGCACTGCTTAAATTTTGGATTTATTAGATGAAAAACAAAACTTACATTTTTTTCATTTCTATTGCTTTCCTCTTGCCATACTGCTTCTGTGCATTTAGGGCAAGAGTGCATACATTTGTGGGTGTGCACTTGAAGGCTGCTGCCTTTTAGGTGTTTGTGTTTTTTTTTTTCTTTTTTCAGTGTTCGGACACTGAAATGTTAGCTACTTATATTTCAGTGTCTGCAGACACTCGTTTACTATATAATATTAAGCCAGGCTCTAATATTATTTAAATTGACACTCATCTGTGTCAGAAAGTGCCATACGGCACTTTCTGAGCCAAGGGGGTGTGTTACATGTGCAGGCACTGCTGACACACGCCCCCTGCACTCGCTTGTGGTTCATGTCCATTTAGATTAGATTGCAGCGCCACTTCATGCATATGCAAGGCGCGCTGCTATTCTAAATGGACATGAACCACTCCGTACAAGAATAGCCTTATTCTTGCATGGAGCTTCGTGAATCCTGGGGAGTATCTTACCAAAGGGTTTATAAGTCCACTGCATGTGATTCAAACTCAATTTTCTGGTCCATTAGAATATTACATAGTAATATGGACTCCACTTCTTTCTTTCTTTAGATTCATTATTAAATTTGACTTGATAAATGTGCTCAGAAGATAAGCACAGCCAGTGCTTTCTATCTTTCTATTCCACTTAGGCACAATCTGGTATTCTAAACTGTCCATCAGATAGCCCAACATATCATTCTAAACCTGCACGACTTCCACCAATGAGATTAGTCAGTAACAACAGCATCAAGACCAAATCTTTTAATAACAGAAGATAAGCATGGACAGAACTTTCTGTCTTTCCGTGTATTTCCTTTGAAAAGAAAAATCAATGAAGTGCTAATTGTAGTAATAACAGAACAACTAGATATTCTTAAGAACCAAACTTTGAAGTGGAATATTACCAACTGATGTGCAATTTTGTGGACTGGCATGTACACTAGAATATAATGGAATATCTAGTCTTGTAGTCTATAGTAATCACTTACAAAGGGTATACTTTGATACAGTTTTAGCTAAAAGAGTCTTTAATCCCATAAATTCTAATAACAATTTATCTCCCATTATATAACCAAGTCCCACCATGCAAAAGTAATTAAAACCAGATTATTTCTTTCTTTCTTCCTCTGGTATCAGCATACCGAATCCTTCATTACTGCAAAGGAAGAAACATAACCAAATCAGTAATACTCTCCCTCTGGATTCACTGTCATATTAAGCCTGCTGAGATTAATTATTTTTCTAAATAAATGCTCAGAAGACTGCTTCGACAAATACATTAACTGCTGTACCCATAGGTTCATTAATTGTTTTTCTCCATAATGAAACTATCTAGTCAGGTGTAGCCTGTACCATTCCCCTACCCTACCCCCCAAATCCTATCCATTCACCCCCACTACAACCAGATTTATACTCTAATTATTCCACCCACTCCTCTTCCCAAACTGCTAACAGCAAAGTACACTCTATAACGTCTCCCTTCTTCCTCAACTCTACCCTCCACCAATCCTTTTTCCTTTTCCATAGTTAGAGTCACTGATATTCTGAAACTTTCTTCTAACACCCTCACACTCTCCTGCCTCTCATACCCTAACAGATCCTATAACCCCGCTCTGGCACTTACAAACAAATATGCTAAGATTACTAATCTCCTTACTTTCTTCAGTTTTTTCACTATCTTTTGCTTAGCACACAAATGCAACCAACAACTATCTTTTTATTTTATACAGCTCAAAACACAGCCAATTAATGTCTCTCCATTCTACTCGTCTCAGAATGCTCTCCTTTCATCTTACACTGCTGTTATTTCTCAAAATATCAACAGACCTGAAATACTACCACTCATATTTACTTAAAGACTTTGAGTCACCTATCAAACCTTATCCTACCCTTTCCACCACAACTCCCATATCTGTACACGTATCTCTAGAACTACACTCAGCTACCAATGTAGATCACTCTTCTTTTCAGCATATAAAAGAACAAGTGACAGTGCTAAAAGCAATAGTAAAGAAATAAACTAAAACCAAAATGGTTTCATTCTCTACAACAGTCACTTAGTCATCTCAGACTTAATGGTGATATGCATCCTAATCTAAGCCCCAACAAAATTCAATAAAATTCAACCTTCCTCCGAGAGCAAACCCACCTTTCTACCCCCCTGAGGATCCAACTTGCCCTTACTAAATATGAACCTCAGAAGCATAACAAAAAACATACACAAAATCTATGCCTGTTTGGTACAATACTCCCCTGTTGTAGCCATCATAACAGAAACTTGGCTAAAACCGGAAATTAAAAACAATGAAATTTTGTCCTCAGGCTATAATATGCACAGAGCTGATATAAAAACTAAACAAGAAGGTGGAACAGTAATTATAAATAAAACAATATAGAAGTAAATCTTCATTTCCCTAATATTCCAAAATTTAAGAAAGCAGAAATCATTTTAACAAAACTTAAAGTTAGTATAAAAAAGTCTATAACCAGTATGGGATCTACATTCCTCCAGGTGATAACATAGCAAAAGTAGACGATATCCCCATTCAGTATCTGAAAACATTCATCAGGAAGCCATCATTATGGGTTACTTCAATGGTGACCAGCAAGCCTGCAACTCAGAAACCCCCACTAGTTCTCTAAACTTACATGTTAATCCAAACCACAACCAGAATTAATATAAAAACAGACTATCAACTGTGGACTGGATCGTAACAAAAAAACCCCCCTGCCATAAACTTTACCAGATGCCTCTGTGATAGTATTAGTGATCATCTCCCAACTTACTTATACTTAATTATTGAGATGTCTTAATCTAAATGGGATAACAATATATAACCAAGTACAAAATCTAACATACTTTGTCAAAGAAGCCTTCACCTCCTCCCTTCAACTCTGCAACTGAAATATGGTAAAAACACTGCCCCTAGATGAAACAGTCAAACATTTTAACAACACCTTCCTTAACATCCTAAACAAAATGGCAGATGTTAGAACTAAGAGAATAAAATCAATCCCAGCTCCCTGGTTAACAAGGGATACCAGACAGTTCCTTAAAGAAAGAGACAAAGCATGGAAACCATGGCACACAAATAACCAATAATTATTCTAAAGCTTTAGACAACTCAGAAACTTATCAAAAACAGATCAAAAAGATAAACAGTCCTACTCTTGTATCCAACAGAAACACTAAAGCAATCTATTCTTGCCCTCCGTTAAAAAGCTCCACCAACCTGGCCAGTCCACCATTCCAACCTCCAAAACTACTAACAATAATGACACTATAGTGATGCAATTCACCTCCTACTTCCCTAACCCTATTATATCATTAATCAAACAAAATATTCAAAACTCTCCTTCCACCACAAATTTACTAGCTAGCAACATCATTGGGTTTCATTTAAAAGTATCCAAACTGCCATGGTAAGAAAACTACTCTACAGCCAACTACCCTAGCAGCCAATAAATGACTTGCTGAAAATCGAAAACTAGTAGCAGATGCTCTTGCCAATCCTTTCTCTATATTGATGAACCACTCAATAACCAAAAACTGCATCCCTGCCATATGGAAAATGTTCTACGTATCTCCATTACACAGGGAGGGAAATTGGCAAAATTCTGAAACTATAGGCCAATAGCAATCCTATCTCTCTCCTATCAAAAATACTAGAAACATGCATCCATAACCAATTCATTAATCATCTCACCAATAATAGCCTCCTAACCAATGCACAACATGTTTTCCATCCCAATCACAGTGTACAACCGGTCTCCTTAGTTTCACCAATATCATCAACCAAAATAGAAATAAAGGCAACTTAGTCTCTTCCCTCTTCATAGACCTGTCCAATGCTTTTAACACTGTTTCCCATCAAAAACTCCTCTCTTAACTATCCACCCTTGGTATTAGTCATTCATCACTGACATAGTGCCTTAGCTACCTATCTAGCAAGCAACAAGCTGTTAAGATAAAATAGGAATGTTCCCCATTCCTACTGGTCACTGTGGTGGGACAACTCCTATTCAGTATCTTGCCACCATTGTACAATACACAGATGATTTCACTCTCATTTCCTCTGCAAAAACCCTTCAAAATCTTCCAAGAAATCACTGCAATTGAATTCTGGCTAACTGACTCCCATCTGCTCCTGAATCTTAACAAAACAAAATAATTGCTTTTTCCCCAGAAGTATATTTGAGTTACTCATCCAACAACACCAAAATAGAGTCTCACAAACTAAATTGCTAGGTGTATTACTTGATAAAAAACTAAAATTTGACCAGCATCTATCTTGGGCTATCAAAAAAGACATATAAAAGTGGTCATTCCATAGGGTCAAGCCATATATTCCTGATACTAGTAGACAGTCCATAGCTAGAATGTATCTGCTCCAAACGTTATTGTATGGCTCTTCAATACTTACTAACTTGAACAAAACAGATACATTATAACTTGCAACATGCTGCAACAAAATAGCCAAGTTTGTTAGGAACACCCCACAAAGGACCCCCACTGCATTACACTAAACATTAAAGTGGCTTTTTAATTACCCCCTTACTTAACATTTCCCAACTAGTCATGGCTCATAAATGCTTCAGTTCTACACCTGTAACAGACTGAAGATTGAGTAACAAATCCCTCCTGCTATGAACCAAATCCAGTAACAACACCGGAGACTCTCTATACTCTAATTATGTCTCTAAACTTGGAACTGTATTCCTCACCCAGTCAAACTAACAAACAAACTGCCAGATTTCAAAACACAACTTGGACAGTACCTAACACAAACTGGCTCTATTCATGTTCAAATCCTGGTTACATCCTCCCATATTTATCCTAACAACCTCTAAAAAAATTCTCAAAAATAATCTTGCTAAAATAATATCTACATCCATGACTTCTCCATTTCTCTTTACACCTTCTTTTCATTCTCCTCTATATGCCCATCACACACCACCTTCTTTCATTCTTCTTATTTCTTCTCAACACATAACTAACAACATAAACTGCTACCTAAGTCACAACCCTTTCCCTAACTAATCCCTGCTTTGTCTGTCTTACTGCTTTTCTTCCTTTCTTTAGCCTATCTCTTTTCACCCAGACACTGCATTTATACTTTTCTTTTACTATTCATTTTGGAGTCCATAAAGTTATCTGCAACAACCTATGTTGCTACCAAAACTGCTATCTATACAGATGTTTTTGTACCTCATCACACATCATAGCAAACTATGAAAAAATTAAAGTCTATCATACTTTGCAAAAATGTCTGTGATTAATATGTAACGCTGTATGTAAATGTATGTGAAGTTTGTATAAATGTCTATAATTACTATGTAACACTGTATGTAAACCTATGTGAAGCTTGTATAAAATGTCTGTAATTACTGTGTAACACTGTATGTAAACCTATGTGAAGCTTGTATAAAATGTCCGTCATTACTATGTAACACTGTATGTAAACCTATGTGACGCTTGTATGAAATGTGATTACTACTTAACACTGTATGTAAACTTATGTGAAGCATGTATAAAATGTCTGTAATTAGTATGTAACACTGTATGTAAAATTATGCGGCCTCTGCTGAAAAAGGTTTCTGCTCAACCAGACTTTCTTGGACAACATGCATACATATATGCATCCATAAATAACTAAACCTCTTGGCTGAAACATTTATAGAGTGCTGTCCCTGTGAGTAAGACACATTAATTTCCTGATTGTCTTGGATGAGTTTTCTTGAGCCTGCTATGAAACAGCCTATAGTCATACTGTACCAACCTAATCAACAAATGCAGATAAGTAAATAAATGACTCATAAGAATGTTGGCAGAGACTATTCCAACACACAAAACAAGAAAGTAAAAAAACAGTGAAAAGGTAAATATTGTCATGAAAGCTGGGTCCTCTTCTATTTCCTGTACCCTTAGCTTGAAATCATAATATTGTAAAACACTGGGGGATGCCATTCTTCACAGCGTTTTCACTTTGGCTTTATTTTTTGAGTTGGCTTTTATGGAACTGACATTCTAAATTGTTCTGGTTACTAATAAATACATTGCTCCACAGTGATGGTGCGGAGGTCCTAGAGTGTGCCCTTCTCCTCCCATGGTGGGCCTCCTTAACAGAAGTGGACTAGCTGTGGGAAGTGCTGTGGCTGTGATTTGCAGCTGCACAGGAGCATCTGCTGTATACAGGTTCCCTTATGCTGCATGTCTATAAATGCACATGTGACCCATGTACTCCTGGAGGTCTTCATGAAGACAGCACACTAATTCAACCAGCCCAGCTATGACTGTACTAGTGTCTGCCTCTCCCTGTATTATAGCCCTGCACAAATGCTGAGTAGCAGCCATGGAGACACTCAACTCAGGAGGGGGGTACCCATAACCTGCCTGCATGCTGAACCCTGAAGTCACTCTTTCACCCAGTGGAGCTAGCAGCAACCAAGGGAGACTATGTCACTAGATATGTGGCTTCTTTCTGGGTAGATGTATGAACAGTTTCAGGTCACTGGGTGGCATTCTGGGTCTGAAGAGTAAGTCTATCACTGACAATGTGTCCTCCGACTGTGCTGAGATTTGGTTGCCACTATCATTAACTGAGCTAGACAGTTTCCCAACATCAAGCGGTCATATGTCCATGGTGAGGGTCCAGGATAACATAACACCTGTGAGGAAAAACAAAAAAATTACCCAGTTTAAGGATTAACCCTTCACCAACACCAACAGCCTAGTGGAACTATTCTATGTAACAGACTGCTACAAAAACTAATAACATACCTTGGATTGACATCCTTTGGAGCTGGAAGCTGGATGTTCCTGTGAAACAAAGAAGCTATGTTTCTAAGTTCTGTGATTCTAAGGTGGAGAACTAATGCAGATAGTACCTCATCTTTGGACATACCTACCTGGAACATCAACAATGGATATCAGTGGTGCCATGTGCAACTTGCCATCAATGTCTATTACTCCACTGTGGATTGCAGAACTGACTGGACTCTGAAACAGAAATGCTAGGAACTCCTCTGTGACTGTCATAAGTGATTTTGTTAGCAGACCCCCTCCTGTGGCCCTCTGCTATGAGCCCTGCAGGCTGCCTTAGCATATGTTGTAGTGACTATATTGGTGGCTCTTCTTTGGACTTGTGCATAGTTGTGATTATCTCTTTTAACAACAAAGATGTCTTCTATAAGACCAAATCAGACACATGCATGGATAGCCTGTTAGCTCTCTCATGATGAAGCATCTGCTGACCATCCTCACAAGGGGCCTGCAACAAGATGTCAATCTCTGTTAGGGAGAATTTACTTTTATGAAGCTTCTCATCTTCAAGCATGACAAACTAGAATAATAAATATGTGTTTAAGCTGTTTGGAGATCACACACACAGTATACCCCTATTCCTCTACATCTGCAACTGGCCAATGTTGGCATGACCCTAATGCTGTTGTAACATTGATGAGGGACTAGCCACGTGTATGGCTAGTATCAGGGTGAAGATGTTATGTGTGGTCTTTTTCAGGGCATTGTTTTCGCATGGGATGGGGTTTCAACTGCCATGAACAGAAAACCATATGCACATATGGCTGCACATGGAACAGCTAATGCCACCTGTGCATAAGCCATATAGGCAAACGTACTGCTCCAGCTACATTTTGGAGGTTTACAATTGCTGTGACATGAATTTTGTTACTCTCCCTGACTGTGGAGGTGCCAGAGGCCCAGCACAGGATGTGACTGCCAGTGCTCACCAACACCCCTTCCAGTGAAGTACATCATTCCTATGAAGTACAGTGAATCCAGGCCTCCTGTAAAATTGCCCAGTATAGGACAAAGTAAAGCCCTGTCAGAAATACTGGGTGAGCAAACTGGTGTAACTAAGAAAATTATTTTTTTGAGCTGTGATACAGAATAGGAATTGTTCGGACATAGTAATTCCTTGCTGAGCCAACAACAGGATATCACCCAAGACATGAATGCAGTAACCTACTATTGTTTGCAGACATTCCTCTAAATGATTATGTACATATATAAGCCATACCTTCACCATACCAAAAGAACTAGCACAGGCCAGACATACAAAAGCTTGGTACAGAAGGGGATGACCCAAAAGGATAGAAAGTGAATGGCTTAAACATCCCTACAGTGAAACCCAATACAGGCAAGACATGCTTCTTACAACACCCATTGGATCCACATTCTTCAAACAAAATAACATACTGACACTGTATGATCCCCACCCCAACCTTATACCGCTACTACCACTACTACTACAGTCCATGGAGGTGGATGAATATAAAAGGTATTTGGACTCGGCAATCAAACAGTGCCATCATGGTGTGATGTTGACAACAAGACCACTCTGTACATGCCTCTGGGTTGTGCTGGTTGGGCCTTCCCAAGCAACACAACCCATACCACAACACTCACGGTTACTATTCCAGTAATCTCAGCATCTAGATGTGTGGTACTTAGAGCACTCATACAGTATACTACACACTAGACAGAGGTAACCTGAGAGGAATGTAGTATGAGAATACAGGACAACACAGCAATACAGCAACTGTTGTAAGTTTAATTGTCAACAAGCATAATGCCTTGTAACAGTTGTATATCAACACTGAATGGGACACAAACAGTCCCTTCCATACAGATTGCAGTATGTTACTCACACAGCTTACAAGGAGATAAACTTCAAAACTCTGTTTCACTGAACCTGCTACATGACATGCCTTTCACATTTCCTGCCATGGTAGTACACCGAACACCTTTATATAGTCCCCCACACAGCTGCACCATGGTTCAGGTTTACACCCATTACTTTATCCACCTGCAGTATCAAACTGATTTCTCCACAAGCAACATACGTGTACAGCAGTAGTAGTAGCACATAAAATGAAAAAAGCAGAAAGATATAATTCAAAGAGGAAAGAGATCATGATGAAAAAAGGGAAGCTCAGGAAATAAGGAAAAACTGGGGTTTTGGAAGCAGATCCTTAAGAAGAACAACAATAACCATGCATAATATCATATTCATAAAGTAGCAGAAAGTATTATTACAATTAAGCCAACATGGCAAATGAGAAAGGTGAATCTGCTGATAGGGATGCTTGCAATTAGGGTACAGAGAATTGGTAAGATGGGCTGAAATTTACTGGAGACAACTGGTAAAGGAACCTAGGTACTGGGAGCAAATAATCAGAGAGGGGAAAGGTAATCGAATGGGAAGGGGCCAAGAATACTTTTGGACTGCAGGCTAGAGATTGCCTTCCATATCAAGGATTGATATCAGACTACAGGCAGAGAAAAAGGATTAGAGGGATCCTAAGTGAAACAACAGCACTGTCAGAGTATTTAGAAGAATCAAGAACAGAAGCTGCTGTTAAAAAAGGGATAATTAGTATGGCATATAAAACATTGCATGACAACTGTAGGAATCAATCAGAGGAGTCTTGGAAGCATTTGCATAGGTATTTTCATACCCCAAGCAGAATCCAAAGATTTATTTCCTCAGGTAGATTACAGATGTTGGAGGTTTGATGGGTAAGAAAAGAGGTAATTGGGAACATACTTTAAGGAGTGTAATAAGTTCGCAGACATTAAACATTCCCTGCGGACTACTCTGTCAGAAATACTGGGCGACCAGAGTTGTGTAACTAAAGAAATGTACATTTTTAAAATGTGATACAGAATCAGAATTGTCCGGACACAGTAACCCCTTGCTGAGTTTAATTCTGGTGGCTGCCAAAAAAAAAAAAGCAATTACTAGAAAATGGAAATGAAAGTCTAAACCAAGTATACTAGAAGTAGCGAATATCGTAACAGAGATAAAATAATTGTAAGTGGGAGCCAATTACATAGAAAAAATTGAATTGTGGGAACAATACATGCATAATAATGTTTTGGAGGAGGAATGAGGTTTAAGGGAAGGCAGGAATTGAATGAGCTATGTAATGGCCAACTGACAATGACTGGATAATAGGTTATATATGATGTATAATGTTTGCAACTGAAAATATGTTTTTTTTCATTTATATAAATGTATGATTGCTTATGTCATAAGAGATAATTCAATAAATATGTTCCTTGTTTAAAAATGAAACAAGTACCATTCCTCATTCACTTACCTCTTTTTAAGTGTATTTCATGTGTAGCAATCACTGCATATCTTGTAAAAGACACTCTAAACATTGCTATCCAGTAATCTTCTGTAGTATGATGAGGCCAGCAGTTGCTGTGACTGCTTTTATTGTGCACTTTTGAGGTGGGTAGTGCAGTTCTTATAGTAATGAACCTCATTCAAACAAATGTTCCTGAATCTTCTGTTTAGCTCATTGTAGAATTCACCTGTGCCGTACTAAGAGGCTTGGTCATCTTCATGCACTCACATGGCTATATGTGAAGTGCAGTGAGCATGCATGAGTGACTCAATGTCCCCAGTGGGAAGGTGGAGGAAACATATTGTTTTTGTATGACCTGTACAGACATTTTAGAGCAAAGCTATTAACAAACGTAAACACTGTGATTCTTGTACAATGTTTCCATACCATTACTCACATCATCATGCCAAATCATGTATTTTTGCACTGTGTTGTGGTGGCCCTATGACTGGTCATGGTCATGCAACACAGCCACCCAAAGATGCACTCCATGTTTCAACAGCATCAACATGCATAAGCATGAGAGGGTTACCATATTTTCCTGCACTGTGACTTGGTGAATGTGCTTGGCTTCCATGGTGGTGACGGTAACAGGGCTCGCAGGTGGTGCCCTAAAGAAAGTAAGTTATTTCTGCACTTGCTATATAGAGACCACCAGAATTGCCTGACTGGAGACTCTTATGAGGATCTCCACTATAAAGTGATGCCTGGCACAGTCTTGCCAGACAGTGACTAATGTTATTGGCATAAGTTGTTCTAGTGAGCAGTGTTGGCACCATTTCAGTGACTTGAGAAGGTGTCTTCCTGATTTTCTGAGTCAATAGAAAGAAATAGAAAACTTACTTACCTAGAGCTGTAGTTTTTCTCCTTATAGCTGTTGCTAGTGTATAATATTACAAATACCCTATAGCTTTTTTGTGATTACTGCAGTATGTCACAATTTCCCGAGAGTGTTGTTTACAAATAAATAAAAACTACTTGCTTTAAAACTAAAAATTACCAAGGGACTCCAGTTCCTTTAACTTCTGACTTACCTTCAACCCAGACCATTTTGTTGATTGTTTTTTCTGGTCCCAAGCACACTGTCTGCCTCTCCCTGCTCCATTCACCCCCACTTCGCTCTGGATCTCTCTGCCCCCTACCCTACCCCATTTCCCACCCACCCCCACTATGTCTAAACTTATTTTTCAAATAGCTACTCCCCCTAAAGAAAGCAATCCAATCACAACAAAGAAAAATCCATATTTATTTCATTCCAATTATTCAATTACATTGTCTTGTACTAACTCCCATATATATCACAGTCCACTTACTTCAATATGTGCTACTTATGTCTTTTAATGTAATAAGTCATAACCAGACAAAATAATAGTTTTAAATCCTCCACATATCAAAACTTAGTTACAACTAACAATTATTCCTACCCACCCATAACATTATTACTTTAACTTTGACAGATCAGAAACACGAGTAGCAAGCAATATAACTTTATACTTATTAATCCTGCTATTTCTATATATTATGACTCACATACCCTCTTATAATACAGAACTTAACACACAATCTACATACATTACCCCCCTCCTCAGACCCACTACAATTAAAACCTATAAATTTAATAATAGCACCAACTATCTATAATCTCACAAACATAAACCATGTACCATTTACCTTATTCACACAACAATCTTATCCTACGGTTACACAGAAATACAATAAGTTTATATAAAAATGCTTAAAATTCATAGTTCACATTGCATCACAGCTCATACTTAGTGGGGATATTCACTCCAACCCTGGCCTCCAAACCAGTCCAACCCATCTAGATCTTCACACCCTAACCAGCCCCAAGAACTATTAACTATCTCCAAAAAAGGTACAACTACTTAATATAAATCTCAGAAGCACCATGAACAAAATTCAAGATGCGCATGCCACCCTTGCTTTATATACTTTACATATATCCCTTACAACAGAAACCTGGCTAAAACCACACATCTCTAGCAATGAAATACTACCCCCAGGTTATAAAATACATAGACTGGATAGACAACAGAAAAGAGGTGGTGGTATTGCATTTCTATACAAAAACAATCTCAGTTTAGAAACTTTAGACCTAACCATCCCCAACTTTAACAGCATCAAAATACTGTTTACTAAGCTCACAAGTAATTAAAAAAAACATCTGAACAGGTGCCTAAATCTCACTTGTGAACAATCTGACTACTCTAGAACACATCATAAATTGGACAGCAATATCCCTCCCTCAGGAAACAACTATAATGGGTGACTTTAATGTGGACTGGCTCTCCTGTAGTTTTCAAAAATCCCACTGACCATTAACCTACATGGTTTCCCACAAAAATCTAAACTCGTACTAGAGTAGACAAAACATCAAAGCATTAATTTCTGGACTGGATCCTTACAAACAGGCCAAATTCATCCTACACTCTGGCTGTCTCTCAGACAATCTCAATGACTGCATTCCAACTGACATTCTCCAACACTGAATTAATCCACAAAAACTTACCACCTACCACCACATCCGAGATAAGAAATTTTTTCCCCAAGACTTCATAACTAGTTTAAAAAAATGAAGCTAGGCATCACTCAAAAATCTCCCTTTAGATGCTGCAGTTGAATATTTAATTCAACCTTCCTCAATATCCTAAACATCTTGGCCCCTGCAAGAACAATAAGGATAAAATCCAATTAGGGCCCCTGGTTAAACAAACAAACAAGACATATTAAAAACTAAAGATAAGGCCTGTGCAAAATGGCTCAATGATAAAACTACAACTAACAAACATATCTAGAACTACAAAATAAATCTAAAACAAATATTAGACAGGACAAAATAAATTACTATAACAGTATCCAATAAAAAAAAAATCAAAGAAACACACAAATATTCTGGTCTGTCATCAAAAATATCCTACAGCCAGGACAAACTAGTACTCCCTCCCCAACAATCACCAATACTAAAGACTTTATAGCCTCACAATTTAACAGATACCTCATTGAATCCATTCTAGCCCTCACAATCAATAATTGCTCTTCCCCTACCCAGACTCACATAGTACCCATGCTTGATCCCAATAACTTCTCTTTCCAACCTGTCCCAATAAACAACATAGTTA
The DNA here is from genome assembly GCF_019279795.1 of Protopterus annectens. NCBI lineage: Eukaryota > Metazoa > Chordata > Ceratodontiformes > Protopteridae > Protopterus > Protopterus annectens. The sequence goes on from NC_056734.1 coordinate 276,627,525, forward strand.
AATATCTCAAAAGGCTTAAACCTACTCCATTTGCTGCAGACTATTTACCTGCCAAATATCTAAAAATTGCTGCAGAAGCAATATCCTATCAAGTATCCATCTTAATAAATTGATCCATTTCAGAAGAACAAGTCCCTAAAATTTGGAAAGTAACATATATCATCCCTCTACATAAAGGTGGAAACTAGACAGAATTATCAAATTACCGGTCAAAATCTATACTATCACCATTATCTAAAATACTTGAGAGGTGCAGCCATTCACAAATCTTAAACTATTTAAAAATCGATAATCTTCTATCTAACACTCAGCATGGTTTCTGTCCTAATCATGGCACTACCACCATCCTTGTTAACTTTACTAACATTATTAACCATTGCAATGAAGGCAATTTAGTTTCCTCTATCTTTCTTGATCTGTCCAAAGCTTTTGATACTGTCTTTCAATCTAACTCTTATCTACACTGTCAGAACTTAAACTTAGCCATTCTGCACTTACTTGATTCCAGCAATATCTGACTAGTCACCAGCAAGCTGTAAAATGGCAACAAAATCTCTCTTCACTACTATGTGAATACCTCTCAACTGTACAGATTTTTGCAGAATGCCCAGATTTTTGCCTCATATTTTTGGTCTGTTTCTCATAAAATTGTGTTTTGTTTCCTGGCAAATCACTGGCAAATCATTGACGGTTGAAGTCAGAAAATAATGACAGCCATTTGCGTTTCAGACTTCATACTCTTCAGAAAATGAACACTAATGAAAAACCTGTTATTCTATCCTTTTTTTAAGTTTGTAAGTGCAATATTTAAAAACTGTCCCTATTTTGTGGGCCTTTGTTGCTCCATTATTTATGACTTTGTCCAGATTTCTTGCTCTAAGAGATTGAGAGATATGGCTACCTGTAACCTTGGGATTTTCACAAGGATCTATTCTGGGTCCTCTCCTTTTTATTATCTTTGCTAACAATCTTCATACTGCCACCCACTTGCCTCCATTAGTTCAATATGCTGATGATTCCACCCTACTTTGTCCTGCCACAGCACTACAAAACCCCCCAAAAAATCACCCAGCAATCATTCAATGCAGTGGAATCTTGACTAAACAATGCACAGTGTATACTTTACCCTAACAAAACAAAACTCATGCTCTTCTATCCAACTAGAGCTGCAGATCCCCACCCACCATACAACATATCATCATCAAACCATACAATTATTTATCTGGTTTCCTAACATTGTTTGGCTTTAAAACAACTATCTTGGCTTGAACAACCAAATCCACTTGCTTATAATCAACTTACCTTTGTCCACTGAATACTAAATTAGCCATGCACACACCTGCCCACTTTTGGACATTACTAGTTTACTTCATCCACTATTTTTGTGTGTTTTTTCTACTGGTTTTCATTGAATAAACATGTTTTGGCGCTGTAAACATGAAAACTGTTAAGACATTTTTCTGACACACTTTCTGAGCTGTAAATAAAATAATACTTTCTTTCTGAAATAATTTTTCTAAATATTTTTTTCTAAGCTATAAATAACAGTTTTTATACACATTAATACATATTAGATATGATTAGACAGATATGTATTTATATTTATAGTGTTCTAATTAGATAATGTTTATGGTTGGATAGCTATGTGTTTTTTCTTGTATCACTCTAGTTAACTATTTTTACTTATCTACCTATGTATATGATTTTAGTTCTTGTCACAGACCTGTTGAAGGCTATACATGGCCATGTCTATGGCTCCCACTCAGCAGCGCACCTTGCATATAAATGAAGGCACGCTACTGAGGGAGAGCCATGTAACACAGTTACAGAATCAGTGTAGGGGGTGTTAAAGTGCAGTTTAAAATATCCATAAATAACATTAATTACCTTTTCGTCTTGAGTCAAGAATAACTCTTCAGGATGTGCAAAACATTTTCTTTTTGTTTAAATCCACATACGTCAGTGCTGGAAGACTATCTACCCAATTTAAAATCAATCTTTCCAAGCAGCAAAAATACACAATTCTTATTTACTTTTCTTATCAGTATCATGCATGCAGAATACTGACGTGGTCAAATAGGATTTCTGCAGACCCTCATGTTGCTGAACGTGAACACTCAACAATAATGTTTTTATTAGAAAAACAGAAGCCATCTAACTTGTTAATCAGTCTTTTTTCCTGACCTTGTTCATTTTAGTATCCAAAAACGAAATAAGATAGAAAACTCACTTTATTTTTAACCAAAAAAACAAAGCTTTCGGGAGTATCCCTTCCTCAATGTTGATTAATCAACACTGAGGAAGGGATACTCCTGAAAGCTTTGTTTTTTTGGTTAAAAATAAAGTGAGTTTTCTATCTTATTTCATTTTTGGATGTTATAAGGGCTCTGAATAGAGAAGATTAAAACCGTGGTTGGAATATATATGCTTGTACATTTTAGTACCAGTACATTCTTACTCCCCAACATTCCTTGTAACTACCCATCCCAGCCTGGGAAAGTCAGAGATTACATACAGTGCATTCTTTCTTGCTTTCACAAACCAGTCTTTATAACATTCTTAACCCCTTCAGCACTACTTTCTTTTCACATTCAGTCATCTGTTAATACACTTGCAGCTTGATATTAGAATGCAGTTGTGAAACACTCAGAACTGCAATAAATATTTGTGGATTGCATAACTATGCATCTATACTACATATCATTTTTAACATGAACAAATATTAAATAATTCATTAAACATGTTTGTGAAGAAATTGTAAATTAATATGCATTTTGTGTAGAATAATTATAAGAGATGCATTTTTCTCTAACAGGGGTGTGTTACAGTATCCGGAGATGACTAACACACCCCCTGCACTGTGAAAGTACCGGATATTCAGTGTATGACAATGTAATAAAAAAGTTAAACTTTTTTTTGTGTGTTTGTGTGGCACAGCATGGCACTTAGCTGTGGACATGTGCCAGGCATAAAAAAATAGAAACTGGATACATTTAATTATGAAAGCAAAAGTCAAGTTTAAGCATAGCTGAGCGTGTTTGCATGGCACGCCATGATGCTCAGTGAGGCTTAAACATAGTGGAGAGATATATGTAAAAGTATAAGAGTATTTCACATGGCTATGTAGCTGAATGGTTAGAGTGACAGCCTCATGTGCAGTAGGTGCAGAATTTGAATAAACAGACTGGTTATTTTGTAAATACACATTCTGACAATTATTTTAAGTTCTGATGAAATATTGTGTGATTACACAGGCAGGTTATTAATATTAACTTGCAAATGCACATTTTTGAGATGTACTATTAAGCTGTGATTGAAGTTTGTATGAATACACAGACAGGTTATTAAGCATGCATATTGCAAATACACATAAGAGTATGTTTACACCTTGATGGAATATTGTATGTATGCACAGACATTTTATTAAACATTAATTTTGCAAGTACACAATTGTGAAATATATCATTAAATCCTGCAGTGCTGCACTCAGCTAAACTCCACTAAGCACAGATAATCATAGCCAAGCAGTCCTTAAACTGGCAATGTTTTATCAGTGCTTAGCTGGTTTGCGCATTGCTAAGCAATGCAAAGCTCTGCTAAGCAATGGCCTTTTAAGCATTGCTCAGTGCAGCTAAGTTGGTTTGCACATCACTAAGCATTGCTAAGCATTGCCAGTTTAAGCCCTGCTCAGCGGAACTCAGTGGGTTTGTGCAGTGCTAGGCGAAGTGCCACATTTTAAAAAATGGCCCAATGGTGGCAAAGGGCAGAAATACAGCTTTATTTAAGTTGAACAGGGGTGGGAATACAGCCAGAACTTGTTGGAGTTTGACCCATGCAGAAACTATGGCAGGAGTTGGAGAGGGTGCATGCTTCTGGGCACAGCATTGGAGCATTCTGGAGTCCAGGGTCATGGTAAAAGACCATGACATCTGGCTGCTGCAGGGCCAGTACCAGGGTCGGAACACAAATCAGAGGCCTGGGACCAGTTGGCATGTGACCTGATCAGTGCAACTGATATCCCCCACACTGGTGACCAGGTGCATCACCATTTTGATGACCTAAAGCATAGGAAGGGGGATCGCTTAGTCACTTGGATCCAAGATGCCCGGGATGACAATGCCCCACAAGTTTGTAAGTATTGTTAGCATTGTTTTACCAATAACTAATTTGCATGTGTGATAGACAGGTACGCATAATGATGTGTTTCTCTCCCCACAGCTGCAGAGGAGAGTGCTCACAATCTGGAGACCCATGCAGGGTGCCTGGCCAGGGTGCACCATCAGTGTGGTGAGTACAGATGTATCTTGCAATCTCTAGTCATATAAACAAGAAAGAGTACAATAGTAACTGACAGCAAGTATATTTTGAGCATACTGCAATGAATGTGGCCATAGACCTTGACTGATATAATTGAGTAATGACAATTATAGTTCAATAAAGATGAAAGCATGAAACCTGCTAATATTAAGAAAATGAAGTTACTCCTGCATTAATAATGTTAAGGAAATAAAAGTTTCTTCTGTATTAATAATGTTAAGGAAATAAAGTTCAACTACATTCATAATGTTAAAGAAATGAAGTTCAACTGCTTTCATAATGTTAAGGAAATAAAGTTACTACTGCATTAATTGTGGAATTACAGCTGTCTTGCAACACCTGCATTATTTGAAGTGTTCATCAATTAAGACTGTTAGATGTATACCAATCACTGCATGATGTTACACCTAATAAAGCTGTGTTGTGCAAAATATGTATATTTTGGGCTGTTGGTCATGAAATCGAGTATTACAAGTGCTGTGAAGTAAACACGGGAATAATACCAAGAAGTGACTGAAGGTTAGCTGATAAAGACTGTTTTTCTAAAGTGTAGATGTGGAGCATTACTACAAAATATAATGCATTATGATATTTGTTCTGCACTAAGATCTAACTCAGAATGTGAACGGCTAAGGTATAATAGTGTGCATCTCAGGATTGTCTTGTGTTAACCATTGCATTTCAACTATATACATTCTTGAACTTAGTTCTGCTGCTGCAGGCAAGTTTGAAACTGTACTAGCTGTAGACTGCACATATACCATCTGCAAATGTATATGAGTCAGGTAGGCAACTCAGCACTCTGATATGGTCTGTACACATCACACATATTTCCACCCACTAGGGGTTAATTGTTTATACCTGCATTCCATGCATCAATGCACAGTTCACCTACTATCTCTGTCATGCATGTGTGTTCAAATGTCACTGCAGTCTTGTATAACACTCTACCTCTATTACCAGGCACAGTTTGTTACCAGATGAGCTCTAGGAATATATCAGTCAATCAATACTCAGCAGTGGCTCAGTAAATAAATGCTAAGTATTATGTACATTTTGTCACACACAGACTGGGGTTTGAATCCAGGGACAAGTACCACTAAATATTTATAGAAACAGTTATGTATTGTTAACAGATGTTCTCCTCACAGGAATTCTTCTTTTTCTTCTTCTTCTTTCGGCTTTTCCTGGTTAGGGGTCACCACAGTGGATCATCATCCACTCATGATTGGCAGTAGAGTTTTACAGTGTTGAGTTTCCAGTCTGGTGCCCAACCTTCCACAGAAGGCACAGACACACACACACACACACACACACACACACACACACACACACACACACACACACACACACACACACACACACACACACACACACACACACACACACACTCAAGCCTAGGGCCAATTTAGAGTGTCCAATCCACCTACAGCATGGCTTTGGGATGTGGGAGGAAACCAGAGCACCTAGAGGAAACCCACACGACCACAGGGAGGACATGCAGACTTCACACAGTAGGCACCCCAGCTGAGGATCAAACAGGAGAACATCTTGCTGTGAGGCAGCAACGCTAACCGCTGCACCACCGTGGCTGCCTGTTCTCCTCACAGGAATTACAGGTAAATAAATGGCTTTAGTAGCTGTTGCAATGGGTTACTATTTTATGTGTTCAGATGTACCAGAGTGTTTACAGCATCACTCAACAAGGTGATAAGACTTCAGTAAATAGAAGTTTTCTCAGGAAAGTAAATTTTGGTATATTGTTTGCCCCTATGAACTCGAGTAACAAGAGTGATTTACCTCCTCAGGACCCAGCTCTGGTCCGTAGAAGTATATACAACCCACCCTTGCATCCGCAAGTAAAAAATTTTGAGAATATGTTAGAAAATGAAATCAGACAAACGTACGAAGAAAATGAAATGGAATTTAACCTTTCTAAGCAAGAAAAAGAAACTTTGTACGAATTAAAAAACAACAATGATCTGAGAGTAATGAAACCGGACAAGGGTGGGGGTATAGTCTTTATGGACAATATTATTTATGAAGGAAAAATGAATTTTATATTAAATGACACGAAAAAATACACTCTAGTTTCACTAAATGAAATTTATTTAGCGTATTACAAAATTGACAACTTATTAAATAGCTACCTATATGAAGGATCTATTGACAGAAAAACTTTTGAATACTTATGTGTGGTAAAGCCAAGAATACCAACAATATTTGGAATACCTAAGGTCCACAAAAATTTGGAAGATCCCCCGTTGAGACCTATTGTCTCAGCGTTAGGGTCCAAGACACTTCCAATGGCGAAGTATGTGGACCATAAGGTAAAACACATAAGTATGGAGAATATATATACTCTGAGAGACTCATGGGATTTTTTAAGATGTATTGGTCCGGAATTGTACAATGAAGATTTATTATTCATTACAATTGATGTTGTGGACTTATTTACATGTATTCCACACAATGAGGGCCTTGCTATGTTTGAAGAAATGGTTTACAAAGATATCAAGTTAACACAGGCTGAAAAATGTACTATTACTGGATTAGTTGATCTGGTAATGAGACACAATTTTTTTACCTTCCAAGGCGAATATTATCAACAAATACAAGGTACAGCAATGGGCGCAGCATGTGGGCCCATTTATGCTGACATTGTCCTTACGAGATGGGAGGAAGATTATATAATCAATTCTAGTTATAAGGACTGTTGGACGTTGTATCGTCGTTTTTTAGACGACATAGTCATTTTTTGGATAGCAGGAATCGAAAGATTCAATGAATTTTTTGAGTATATAAATAATTCTACGAATTTCTTAAAATTTACTTATTCCTTTTCGAGGGACAAACTGCAATATTTAGACGTAGAAATTTATAAGAAAGGAAGTGATTTTGAAACTAAAATTTACAGGAAGAAAACATTCTGTAATTCCTTTCTTCACTTCACTAGTGCACACCCCTCACACTGTAAAAAGAATATTGTTAAAGGACAGTTTGTGAGGGGTAGTAGGATGACAAGCGCTAGTGAAGATTTTCTTATTGAATGTAATTTTTTAAGTAAAATGTTTGAGGAAAGAGGCTATCCAAATGACTTTATAACAAAATTGAGAATTGAGGTGGAATTGGGGAGACATCATAAATTTCAGCCAATAAAGGGACAAAGGATTAACAATAATATCATAGAAAATGAGACCATGAGTACTGTCAACGAATCAAGATATGAGCAGGCCTTAATTATGGAATACAATGTTTCAAACATCAAGATTAGTGAACTATTCAGAAATGAATGGGCTAGATTTCTAGCCCTATCAGATATAAATGGCATGAATAGTTTGAGTCCAAAGATTGTATATAGAAATGCCAGGACTATAAAGAATATATTAGAATCCCAACCCAGGTGGAATACAAAAAATGAGGGAATGGAGGGTCAGAAGAGGAAAGGTAGCTATAAGTGTGGCCATTGTAATCAATGTGATTACATGTCTAATGTTGATGAAATTATTATCCCTAGTAGGAACAACAGAATTATAAGAAGTAAAAGTTTTTATAGTTGTGAGACAAAAGGTGTAGTTTATATAAGCATTTGTAAGAAATGCAATTCCTTCTATATAGGAAAAACAGAGCGGGTCCTGAGGAGGAGAATATACGAACATTGTTATGAGATTTCTAAGGCGAAAGATACTAACGCCTTGTATAGACATACAAAAGAGTGCAAAGAGGCAAACTTTGAATTTTTTGTTATTGAACAGGTAGAAAAGGATGTAAGGGGTGGTTTATGGGAGGAAAGACTGGCCTATAGAGAACTATGGTGGCAAATGTTTCTTAATGCCACTAAAAAACCTGGTTTAAATGACAGTGTATCTATAGTTCCAGTTCTCAAATTAAAAGCAGCAGATATTTAAAACAAAAAATAAAAAGCAATATTTTTTGAAGCTTGTAATTCATAGAATGGCCAATAGATGGTGGTATTTATTCACAAAAGATATAGTATTAAATTTTGATACGTATTTCACTAAATACTAAAGTCTCTTTACATGCACTCATGAATTTATTATCTTGCACTGTTCAGATTTTAATGAAATTGTTTTTATGTATAAATAAAGTTCTTTTTTTAAACATATTTATTTAATGGAAAGTACAGATATTAAGGTGTTTTTTAAAATGGGTCATTTTTAATTTAATATTTATGAGAAACACTTGTTGATTGGTTGTTTTAAGATGCACTGTGATTTATTGGGCAAATTTTGAAAAGTTTTTTTATTTAATGCTCTAATTAACTTTGATTGGCTTTATCTGATGAAGTCATTGTGAGGAAAGACGAAAACGCAATTTTCCTGTTAAGAGCGTTAATTTTGTTGTTTGGATTACATTTTGTCCCAACTTTTGAGCTATTAAACTGTGGAATTGTGCAATACTTCTGGTGTTCCTGCCTTCGATTCGTTTTTGTGGATTTATCTGGTTTACATTGTCTATATTTGTTTTATGTGTTCAGATGTACCAGAGTGTTTACAGCATCACTCAACAAGGTGATAAGACTTCAGTAAATAGAATGTCAATTAAATAGTAATGCAAGTTAATAAAACAAATAAAACTGTTTAATCTTGGTATGGCTGTATGTCTGTGAATGTCTTCTGATAGTCTAACTCCATGCCTGCCAAGGATGGCATGATAAGTGTAAACTCTCTGTACTATGCATGATGCACGCTATCATGGACTCTGATCACTGTTGCCACATCCCTTGGGCACAGATTTAACATCCATGTCATTTATCTCAATAGCACAGTTACACTACATCAGTCCACAGTACATCTTGGTAGTCACATATGTTCTCCTGACATGTAATAGTCCGCTGTAGTTGTGTACCTGTAGGTGTTACAGCTTGGCCCATACTGTCCCATGCGGATAGCTTGAGAGGTATGTAGGTGCTACAGAAACTATAGGGCACTTGTATACATAAAATAAGGGCAGACCTGTAGAGTATATAACAGTACTGTTGCAAACAATATAGCCTATACTGGTAGTAATGGAATGTCTTTCTCTTGCCCCCCCCCCCTTATCTGCATCATAATTTATTATTGTTATACATTAGGTATAGTTTACTTTTAACATATGTTGTTCTCAAAACATTATGTTGGGCATTGTGTTTTATTATTGTTATATATTACAATGTTTGCATACTAACATACCTTGTTGAATTACCTATGATGTTGGCCTTATGCTGTAACTGTTACTGGCACACTGTTACAGTACTGACTGTTATCCCACTTATTGTTGTGTTTTATATGCTATGCAAAGTTATCTTACTGGGTTATTTGCAACATCCTGGCATGATGTTATAACTAACATTTAAATGTTCTGTTCATTACTAACTTATACACTGTGAAAAGCCACAACACCATAGCTCAACTGGGTAGGCCATTTCCTGGTAATTCACCTACCATAGCTCAGCTGGCCATGGCACCAGGTCCCAGCACATCTGGAACCAACCTGGTGCCACACCCTCTGCTGGCCCTGCACCACCTATGGGTGGAAATGCCTCAGGGGATGAATCCTTTCCCCTCCAGTAGTGGGTGCAGAGAGGGAGTTGTCACCCAGTGACAGCTATCAGGGATGGTGTGCAGGATTATGCATTGTGAATTCAATGATCTCCTGCACCAGATTGAGGGTAGACTGGCCAACCTGATGGGGCAGGCTGGCCCCGGTGCCCAGCCCCCATCACAGCCACCTTCAGGGCAGTGAAGGAGCAGTAGTGACTGCCCATGGGTGGGGACCTCAATCTTACTGCTGCCATCTGGGGGCACATGGCTCTCCGATTCCACAACATCCTCCCCATACAAGGTGTTTACCCTCCATGTATCATACACCACCTCTGTATGCTGTCTTGTCTATCTTGTCTATTTGCAAAATGCTACCTCTCTTACCCAACTTACCTTTCCACATATACCTATATCCCTTCCCAACATTCCACTCTCTCTCCTTAAAAAAAATGGGCACCTGTCCCACAAAAAATATATTGTTCCATACATAGCTCTCCATTTTGGATCCATGTCCACTGGACACACTTTAATCATTACATGCATCAATCAACACATTTATGATGCACTCAGAGGCTCCAAATTGCCACCTGCACAGCTTTTGCTGTAGAAGAAATGGAGAGCCATGGTCCTTTCCTCTACCCGTCCTTCACATCCCCATCTGCCTTTCAGTATGTTTTTCTCCCTGCTTGCACCCATTTCACCACTTTCCTATCACCCATTTTTTCTTTTCTATTTTTTTTAAATTAACACGGGTTTAAGCAGAGCTAAGTGGCACACCACATTGTGGAGCATTGTGCAAACCTGCTTAAAACTGTCTTAATCACCTTCTGTGTTTCTGACAGGCTAATCAGCAAAATAATCACCCCAGCCAAGCTTGAACCCAGGACCCTGACAACTACAGCATAGTGCATAAGCCCACTAGGCCACTCAGCTCTGAGGTATGACAGGTGTTTCCATAAACATATCCTGATTTCCAGTGACATACTGCTTGTAAATATAACAGGAAAAATGACAGCATACTTGGGACTGTGATGCAGATACCAAACCAGTACACAGCCAAATAAATGCTGATGGATGTACATGTGGCCCAGGGTACCAGGTAGAGCTGATAACTGCACAGACTGTTGCAGAATGTCCACAGTTGTGCCACCTACTTTTGGCATGGTTGTCACAAAACCTATTCTGCGTGCTGAAGTACTGACAAGTCAGTACAGATTGAGATTAGAAAAACATGACAGACAGTTCAGTGTCACATGTCATACCCATCCGAACACACATGTTCACATGAATCCTGTGTAATAGACTGTATGCATGCACATATGTCTTGTAAATACACCCGCTATAGTATTGACTCAGTAGCTCAATCTGTTACATTCCTGGGATGCTTTACATTTTGCCACCCACAGTCCTGACTTCCATTCCGGTCTGTTGCATGACAAGTACATGCTTGTCAAAACAACAAATAAATGACTGAGCCATGCAATTTTAAGCAGAACTGGTTGCTGCTACTGCAATCACTGCCACCCATATTAGCACGTCAAAGGCCTGTAGGTTGGAACACACTTCACAAATATGTATAGGCATCCTAAATGTTGCCTACCACTCTCTGGATGGCAGTATTACATAATATATGTACCTGAGGCACATGCCTCTCCTGGACTGTTATAGGTACTCTCATCCTGGCTATGCTGTGACAACAGAGCTGACACTGCTCCCTCACTGACATATACAGCTTGCTGTCCCCCAATGTGTTCACAATCCTCAGTATGACTCCTGGGCAGAATGCAGCAGCTGCAGCCTGCAACATATGCGGCAGTATGTTCAGCTACCTGCTACAGACCTACCATACCTCCCAAACACCTAGAACAGGGAATCCACACAACACCCATACATAAAAGGGTTGGGGGAATGGTGAAGTGACAGGGACATGTGTCACAGTCTTCCCCTACAAACATACACAGCTGATAGACCAGCAGCTACTGCAGCAGCATGCATATTCTGATGCAAATGACGTATTACACTCACATCTGTCTGTCCCCTTACTGACCTCAACCCACATTGTTAAACAGTAAACTGCCACATAATCAGAAATTCTGTTCACAATGGCCAAACATAGTATGCAAAACTGTGGACATACCACATAAATCCAGACAGTGGACAGTATTTTTACCTACCCTCTGTGATGCTGTAATCCCCACACCTTGATAATGTCCATCTCACAGGCCAGGGAAAAAGCCAAGGCCTACATGAAGGCTTTAAATATAGCAATGTGGTGCCATGCCATTTGCTAATGAAAATGCAATCCAGCTGTTCTAGATGCAATTAGCAAGCGTGAGCCACAGATTGGTGCACAGGCAATCACTTGTTCATGAGCATTAACTACAAAAGGTAAGCTGCTGCCTATGGTAAACAGGTCTGTGACTTTCTTTACGAAGACAGACTGCAATATTATAAGCATTATACTACAGGATTTCTGCACATAAAGGAGTACAGCACTATACCAGGTATGTAATAGATCTACCCATGTAATAGGACGCAGATGGGAGGATGCATTTATGGGAAATAGGGATTACAACAGTAGGTCTGTAGTACATATCTTGGAATGACATGTTGCTGTTAGTCAGCTGTCCAGCACCTACAGGCTTCCCTTTTGGTTCTGTCTGCTGTGACATACATCACAGCTCTGGCCCTCTTAGTCCCTCCAACAATGGTTGGCTCATGTACAAATGCTACTGGACTGTGTTTTAGACAATAGTGACATTAAGTACCGGTGGATACAGCTGGCATATCACATGATGTACGGTCATTTAGCTCCTCTCAGTCTGTGAATGAAACACAGACATAGTTCAAACATTGCCCAGGTGTCTCTGACTGTTCCTGATGTAGTTTGGCTAAGTCACTGTGTACTCCACACCCATATGTCATCACTTGAGAGCTATGGCTAGCATACCTGTTGACCCCCTACAGCAGGGCAGCAGGTTATAGTCAATAGTAGTGGGGGGGGGGACAGGCCTGGCCTCAGCAACAGAGTGTACATATCGAGCATACAATGTAAGGGAATAAATACAGTACCAGATATTAATGTACCATAACTGTTTTCTGGTGTTTGACAGCCAGATTCCCCACAGTCTGGGAACAACCATTCTGTATTATCCAACTGTTTGCCAGACATCCACATTTGTCTTGCAGAGGGTCAGCAAATATCAGTCACATGTACACATTTGACAAATATCTGTGTACTGTGGATGTCGACATCTACAGGGAGGTTATCCTACAGCACATTTGCAGTGCTGTCTGTTATTGGGTCACACAGATGTTGCTGGACTGTCCCCATACACTTGTAGTACCACTCACCTATTTGTCGGATGGTGGCTGTATGACATGGTATTGGGATGTCGCCCATAGGAGACACACCACAGTAGATGGCAGTGATGGGTGTGGAGACATAACAACACAGTCTATCACAGCTCACAGGGCCATAACCAGTATACCTAGGATCATAAGAGGTTACTAGGCTATTGGCCCTCAGGCCCTCATAAGCCTAGCCCAGAGTTTAGACCATGTTTATCCAAGTCAGCACCTGATGCTCCAGTCCAACAGGGACACATGTGGTATCTCAAGGGTGTATGTCCTGTTTACTATTCAGTTATCCAGGTTTCACTTAAAAAGGGGTAAAGAGGTACTCTGCCTGATGTGGACAGGGTATCCATTCCACAGCTGGGTGAGTATCGGAGACTCACCAACAAGTCCTGCTGATGTCACAGACTAGGTTGAGGACTAGTGTGCAGGTTACTTGAGTGGAGCTTGACTTGCAGATGTACAGTAGTCCCATCAAGGTGGTGACTGTGATCACCTTTGTATGCCAGACAGAGGTCACCTCTGAGGAGTCTGTATGAAACTGGGTAGTGGGATAGTGCTTTTAGCCTATCTGTGTATGGTAGATGTTTGAGGCCCTGGTATTCCCTGGTGAGGAACCTCTGTGGTCTCACCAGCTGTTGCATTTGCTTTGCAAGGTACATGATGTAAGGGGCATTATACTCAATAATGGGCCTTATTAGGGAGGAATACAGGGATGTTATGACCCCCATGTCCCTGGATGAGATACCCTTATGTATGAGGTGGGCCATGTAGAAGGCTTTCCTTACAATGGAAGCAACATGATGGTCAAATGTCATGATGCCATCAACCTGTGTGCCTAAACCCCTCACGACTGATTGCGTACTTCAGACATTGTTAGTAATGTGATAATTTGTAGGGACGTCACTCTCCCCAAAGGGGATGATGCTGCATTTTGTGGTATGCAGCCTGAGGCCATGTGTCTGGCACCACTCTTGTGTCTGCGTGAGACCCTCTTGGCGGATGTCCACATCACTAGGGGATTTGGTGACAGCACGCAGCATCCAGTGTTCTGCAAATGTGGTTGTCCGTAGCCCATTGGTTGTGCCCTGCACCTCAGAAGAGTAACTCACACATAATAGAGGCTCCAAGACAGAACACTGGGTTATGCTGCTACTTACGGGTCTACTGCTTGAGGTGGCTTCCCCTATATAGACTAGGTGGGTGCTGTCAATGTGCCAGTGTGCTACCCATCTGATAACATATGGATTGATGCCTAGTTGAGAGCGTATATGACCAAGTGGGGAATATTGTCAAAGTCTTTGGCCAGTTCAAGGTAGGCAGTGTGCCGTATCTCCCCCTCATCCATGGCTTTGGTGACTGTGTCAAAGAAGTCAACCAAATGTAACAGACATGATCCCCCATTGGCAAAGCCAAACTGTGTGTGATTGAGTGTGTGGAGGTCGCCAATGTCCTTGTTAATGAGGTTCATGATAATCTCTTCCATGGCCTTGCAAATAAGGCTAGTGAGGGTGGTTGGGTCTATAATGTGCCGGATTGGTGGATGCTCCACCTTAGTGTAAAGGGATAAAACTGGGTGCCCTCTACTTGGCTGGGACAAAGGTGGTATTAAGGCTTTGGTTGAATGTCGTGCTAATGGTGCTGCAGGTTCATGCAAGAGGTCATGTTGATGCATCCTGCAATGTGATTGGGTCCCATGCAGGCTGGATTCCATGATTTGAGATGGCAGTGATGAGCTGTTCCCTAGATATAAGGGGGAAGGGGGCAGGTACTGGTGATGTCCTGATGTACTGATGGGGGGACAGGGGGTGAAGTTTCACTGACTCTGTCAGGCAGCAAGTTTGCTATATCTACAGCACTTGTACATCTGGTGTCCTTGACCTCCACTTCTGAGCAGATCTGGGTGCTTCCTTTTTGGTTGCAGACATATGTGAAGAAGGAGATATGACTGTCTGTAGTAGATGTTGCCAATGTGGGCTCGGAGTTTGCTTTGCAGGATTTCAGTAGTGCTCTTATTTGCTTGTTCAGGCTAAGGAGACATTGCTTCAGATTTGGCACCTGCTCCTTTTTGGTCTTGAACAGTAATATTTCACTCCTGTTATAGAGTCTATTTAGTGCAGATGTCCACCAGACAGGTTTACTTATGCTTAGAGAGGATAATGTTGTCCTGTCGGGTATACCTGACTCCATGCATCTATACAAATGCATGTATAGTGCTTTGGTGTATTTGTGGATATTGGTGCCAGTTCCTACAGAGGGGGAGGGGGCTGTGAAGCTGTTTATACCATCCCTCAGGAGGCTGTAATCAACTTTGGAGATGTTTATATGTCTGACCCTAGCTAGATGGGTATTGTGGGAGATGGTGACTGCAAATGTGACTCCTTTATGGTTGGTTTTATCACAGAGGCTGATACTGTAGGGATGCTGCAGTGGTTACCTATGTTGTTTAATATCAAATCCAAGAAATATTCACCGCATGTGGGGATCACAACTAGCTGTTCCAAGGTGTTTGCATTGCCAAATTCCATGAATCTCTGGACATTTGTGTACTGGCATTAGTAGTTCTTCCAATCTATGTTTAGGTAGTTAAAGTCACTCAAGATCAGAATACAGAGTTGAATCCTGATAGAGTTGAACAGGTCCATATAGGCAGAATGGGCTTCTTGGTCACACATGGGGGCCAGTAGCTAGTTGTGATTTGAATAGAGTTCTTGGCAATGGTTAACTGCACCTGGAGTGTCTCCTGTGCATCTTATTGTTTGACCAGCCTGGAGGTGTGTATGTCTTTCATATATAGTGAAACCCCACGTCCCTTGGCTTTACTGCCCACACCTTGGGGTCTGACTGTATGATGGGATGGGTGGCCATGTAAGGCTAGGGTGCTCTCTGCAGCTTTGAACCATGTGTCTGTGACTGCACAGATGTGAGCATTTTCCAGGGTTAAGACTGCTTACAATGAGTGCAGATTCATGTTTAGACTCCTAGTGTTTAGCAGCATGGCCTTCAATTTGTGATTTGTTGACAGTTTTATGTTGGTAGTGTTAATGTCACCACTTTTCCTAACAAAGGCACTATGCGGGTGGCAAGAACCATGGCCAGAAGCCTGAAGGCCAGGTGAGACTGGTGGAGGCCATCTCTGGCAAAGCATCGTAATCTGCTGATCATATCATCCCAGGCTGTCAGGTACTGGATCCTCCTGGAATGGCATCAGAAACCAAGCCAATCATTAAGGTCAATCATTTCCTGATTGTATTGCATCATCATTCTGGGTGACGGCAGAATGCTGCATAAGGTTAGTGACATACCTTCCTGGGACACATAATCAGTGGGCTCAATCATGTCTCACTTCATATTGTCCAGGGAGGTACATCTCAGGTCAGACATTCCAAAATGGACTATGACAGACTCATAACAGTACCTGTTGTTGAGAGACAGCAGTGCGTATGTGATATGGCAGATTATGACACCTGACAGACAAGTAACCATGATCTTCCCCATATACAGCCTGGTGAGAGGCACATCTGTGTGTCTCACAATGTGTGATACTTAAGAGGGGTACATTGAGTGAGTGTGATTATGTGACTGTTGTCTCATGATATCTCGACATTCTCTTTGTTTTCTTTATTTCTTCCTTGACATATGCAGTAATGCTATATTCTGGAAGTATCAGCAGGCATGAGAGATGATGCTGTGTTCCAGAACAGTTTAGTGATTTCAGCAATGTCACTACATTTGATTCCGAAATATGTCTTGTATGTGTATGTGTGCTGGGATATTCCAGTTAAGTACTAAAACTTGCAAAGTCATTGGAATATTCCAGTGTAAACAGTCTAGTGATTTCAGCAAAGTCACTACATTTTATTACGAAATATACCTTGTATGTGTATGTGTGCTGGGATATTCCAGTTAAGTACTAAAACTTGCAAAGTCATTGGAATATTCCAGTGTAACAATTGAAAATTGCAAAATCATTGTATTTGGCAGGAATTGCTGTTCCTTCTGGGGTGGGTGGCCAACATCACAGAATGATCTAGCAAGATCCAGCCTACACTGGGAAAGTACTGATTCTCATGACTTGGTTATATATAGCTGGGGCTCCCTGCACTCAGGCAGAAGCCTCACCTGTGGAATGCATGCATTGCCCAGGACTGTTTTCCCAATGAAGACTCCTGCCTGACTGCAATGGGGCTTCCCAGTCAAGAATGAAGACAGGTTGAAGCTTTCTCTTTATTAGTGATGTATACCTTTTTCTTTAAATGTATTGTCTAATTTCATATTTTAGTTAAATAGAGTTTACTTAGTTTTCTGTTTTAGTGTGATTTACTGTTCAATTACATAGAGTTTATTTAGTTTTCTGTTTTAGTATAATTTAGTGTTCAATTACATAGAGTTTATTTAGTTTTCTGTTTAATGGCAGAAATAAAGTTTGTTACTAAAAAATTCTTTCTTTGGGTGGCCACAGTGGTGCAGCGGTTAGCGTTGCCACTTCACAGCAAGAGGTTCTCCATCTCCTTGGCTGGGGTGCCTGCTGTGCAGAGTCTGCATGTCCTCCCTGTGGTCATGTGGGTTTCCTCTGGGTGCTGTGGTTTCCTCCCAAAGACATGCTGTAGGTGGATTGGACACTCTAAATTGTGCACTAGGTTTGAGTGTGTGTGTGTGCCTTCTGTGGAAGGTTGGGTGTCGGGCTGACAACTTGACACCATAAAAACTCCACTGCCAATCATGAGTGGACAGGTGATCCGCTGTGGCAACCCCTAACCGGGAAAAGCCAAAAGAAGACTAAATAATTTCTATAGTGTAAAGTGAATTATTTCGAATCCTGCTCATTAGGCAATACATTATCTTGGCGTCAAGGACAGGATTTGAAATGTTCAAAAAGAAAAGTAAAAAGGAGATAGCAGCTATTGAAGTAGAAATTCCAGGATGGAACCAGGAAAAGCGTTAGCTTTGGAATGGTCAAGTGGTACAGGGTTAAGTGAAAATTGGGATGTTTGTTTAAAAGATGCTGAACCAGGTTCAGTACAAGCATGCTTACAAAAAGTTTTAGTATAAAAAGGAAAAAATTCAAGTGGTGTATGCAGGAGAGGCTAGATCCTTTTGACTGCACACCGAAAATTACATGTAGACAAAAATATGTAAATGTGAACAAATAGAACAATTAGAGAAATGAATAGTAGAGTTAGAAAAACAAAACATAATCTTATAATGTCAGACCAGATTACTTGCAGACAAAACAGACATGTATCAGCATGCAGCAGAAAAAGCTGCCGTACATGTATCAAAATATAAATATCATAAATGAAGAGGCAAAATTAATAAAAAGAAAGTACAGATGTCAATAGCAAAAGCAGGCTTTGATTTGGACCCAGACCATTGGGACGGAGATATTTGATATTCTTCCAATCCCCCATCCCATTCAGATTCTGATAATGAAAATAACAATTTCGAAGAAGAGGAAGAACAGGGTAAAAAGGGGCTAGTAAAGGTAAAACCAATTCTTAGGTGAAGGCAGCAAATGATTCATGGCGCACAAGGGGTCCAAGCAAGGCAGGAAGAAGTTAATTACAAAGATATTGCTCAACAGGAAATGAGTGATTTGATTGAAAGGTTTAAACAAAAGCCTGGGGAATCATTAGTAGCATAGTTAGTAAGACTTTATGAGTTTGGGGCCACTGGAGTGGAGATAGAGAAAACAGATACCAAAAAGTTTGGTATGTTAAGTAATGATCCATTAGTGTAGGATGCATTTTGAAATTATGATAAACAGGAAATGACAAGTCTTTTTAAAATTATAGCAGACTGTTGTGCTGAAAAATATCCTACAGAAATGGACTGGCCGCCTAGTGATAGACCATGGTACACATTATGAGATGCTATTCAAAGAATTAAGGAAGAGACAATGAAAACTGCTTTACTTGTAGGGACCGCTGGTACATTATTACAAAATGCTTTGACAGTCTCGGTTAGAAACAGGATTATTACGCTAGCACCCCCAGCTTATAAAACAGTAATACTGACATACTTAATTAGTGAGACGGGAAATGCTATTTCTCAAGTTATTGAGGGACTGAGGCAGTTGGGAGAGCTAGGAGAATGGGGACCAAAAAGTCAAATAGTGATAGGCGAGAAAATAAAGGTGACAGATGCAAAGACGCTCGAGTGTCCTGAAAAGATATGTTTACTGCGTTGTTGAAAGATGGAGTATCAAAAGATGAGATTGATGGGATAGATACTTTGACAATGTGGGAGATGTATAAAAAGCAAAGTTTAAATAAAAAGGGGAGACCGGCTCGGAATGTAGAAAGACAGGATGAGTATGTGACAGGAGGTAAGGCTGAGGATAAGGAAGAGAATCCAGTGGTTCCTTCTGCTCCACTTGTGACATACCCTGATTTGTCAAGTCTAAATTTTGATTAAGAAATTGGCCAAGCTCCAGTGAGTGGATGGGCTCAGCAAGATGCTCGACCATATGTAGATGTGACAATATTTTGGAATAGTAAAAATGAACAACAGGTCCGAGCTCTAATTGATACTGGAGTGGAGGCCTCACTGATTTATGGTAATCCAAGTTTATTTAAGGGACGACAAGTTACTATCACTGGACTTGGTGGGAAACAAATTAAGGCAGTTCAGACGATGTTAGAAATGAAAATAGGTCAATTACCAAAGAAAAAGTATTCTGTTTTAATAGTGCCTGTCCCTGAATATATAATAGGAATTGACATTTTAAAGGGGCTGACGTTGAATTTGTTGGACGGACAGTATCACTTTGGTTTTAAGCCATATTTTTCGATTAAAGAAGTTGCAGTAGGGAAAGTCAAAATGCCACCTGTAGAAATACCTCCAGCAACAAAAGTAATTAGTTTAAAACAATATAGAATCCCTGGGGGACATAAGGAAATAGGCGAGAGAATTCAGGACTTATTAAATGTGGACGTCTTCTTAACTACTACTAAGGCATGGAATAACCCAGTCTGGCCTGTCAGGAAGTCTGACAGGTCCTGGCGAATGACAGTAGATTACCGAGAATTAAATAAGTACACTCCACCATTAACAGCCGTGGTTCCAGATACAATAACATTAATAGAAAATGTACAGAAACATCAGGGCACTCGGTATGCAGTAATAGCTTTAGCAAATGCTTTCTTTACCATACCAATTGCAGAGACAAATTATGACCTGTTTGCTGTTACTTGGCAGGGACGGCAATATACATTTACCTGGTTACCACAGGGATATTTACATAGCCCCACCATTTGTTATAAAATAGTAGCAGAACATTTAGATGAGATAAAATTACCTCAGAATATGCAGATTTTGCATTACATTGATGACATCCTAATTCAGGGAAATTCTGAGCAAGAAGTGAGTGAATATTTACAAATAGTAATTGATCACATGAAGGCAAAGGGCTGGGAAATAAACCCTAACAAAATACAGGGACCAGCTCAAACAGTGAAATTTCTGGGAATCCAGTGGCATCAGGGACACAGAGAAATATTGCTGAGGGCAAAACAAAAGATTTTAGAATTCCCAACCCCTCAAGACAAAACAGAGACACAGCGTTTTATAGGATTGTTTGGATTTTGTTGACAGCACATCCCATATCTTAGTCAAATACTTTCCCCATTATACAAAGTGACTAGAAAGAAATATGGGTTTATCTGGGAGGATGATCAGCAGAAAGCTTTTGAACCAGCAAAGCAGGCTATTCAAAAGGCACTAGATTTATGGCCCCTACAGGATGAGGAAGTAGAGTTACATGTGTCTGTGCAGGATCACTATGCCAATTGGAGCCTTTGGCAGAAACAGGGGGCAAAGCGGGTGCCACTAGGATTCTGGACTAGGAAATTACCAGATGCAGGGGAAATATATTCTCCTTTTGAAAAGCAACTACAGGCATGCTATTGGGTGCTTGTAGATACAGAGCAAATGACAATATGACATATTGTACTACTGCGACCAGAGATACCTATAATGCAATGGGTGATGAGTTCACCCAAAATGCATAGAATAGGACATGCACAAGAAGCGAGTATTATTAAATGGAAATGGTATATTCAAGATAGGGCTAAACTTGGAATTAATGGGGTAGCAATGTTACATGAAAAGGTAGCTCAAATACCAATAGATCGGCAATTATCTGTTACTGACAAAACTGTGCCAGTCAATGAATATCCAGTAAAATGGGGAATGCCGTATGTGCAGGTGCCACTCGAACAACGTAAACATGTTTGGTTTACTGATGGGTCGGCAAAATATGTGGGAAACAAAAGATGTTGGAAGACTGTGTCTTATAATCCAGTAAATAAGAAAATCTTAACATCTTCAGGGCGTGGTAAAAGCAGTCAGTATGCAGAATTATATGCTGTATATCAAGCATTGAAACAGGAGATGCCAGGTACATGTCATATTTATACTGATTCTTGGTCAGTAGCAAATGGACTAGAAACCTGGTTGCCTACATGGCAGAAAAATGATTGGAAAATTCATTCTAAAGAAATTTGGGGAAAATAATTATGGCAATCAATTTGGGAAATGATAAGTTAAGGTGTGACAGTTTATCATGTTGATGCACATTGTTCTGCAGACTCTCTAAAATGATGGCTTAATTCTGTTACAGATGAACAAACAAGAATTTCAGAAGTTAATACATGAGATGATTCTGAGGAGATGGGGATGGCAAAGTGGGCATATCAGAAATACGGACATCTGGGAGAAAAAGCCAGTTACAGGTGGGCACAAACAAGAGGAATTGCACTTTCATTAGATTTAATTAAAACTGTTATATTACAGTGCCTGGTATGTCAGCATACACAACAGAGGCCTATACCTTATACAGTTCAGGGACATATAGGACAAGGAAAGCTACCAGGACAAATATGTCAGATTGATTATATTGGCCCCTTGCCATCTAATAAGGGCAGCCAATACATATGTACAGCAGTAGACACTTATTCTGGATACCTTATTGGTTTTCCGTGCCGATGAGTGACACAGGTAAGTACTCTGAAAACCATAGATTTGATCATTCTGTATTATGGAATGCCTTTGCAAATACAAAGTGACAATGGTTCTCACTTTAAAGGGAGAATAGTACAGGGCTTTGCAAAATTGCATAATAGTGAATGAGTGTTTCATATACCCTATTACCCACAGGCAGCAGGATTAATTGAGAGAATGAATGGATTACTTAAAGACCAGTTACGAAAACTAGGAAATGGTACTCTGCAAAACTGGAGAAATAATCTAAATAAGGTATTACAGATTTTAAATAACAGACCAATTTCAGAAACAGAAACACAATTAATGAGAATGTTAACTCCAGCATTGCAGATCAAACCATATGTGACGACAGAAACAATCACATATTGGGAAACTCAGGTGGGTGCATTAGCTCCTACTAGAGCCACACCTGAGACTGCAGGACTGAGTTTATATTTGATGAATGTCTATAAAATACTGCCATGGTCAGTTCAACTGATCAAGACTGGAATTGGAATTCAAATTCCAACAAAGTATTTTGGTTGGATAGTGCCTCAATCAATACTTGCTTTGAAAGGTATTCAGGTTGTGGATAGAGTTATTGAAGCAGGTTACCAAGGGGAACTTAAAATTATTTTGTTAAATACTTCAGATGAGAATGTTCATGTATGGAAAAAGGATAGGGTAGCCCAAATATTTATTGTACCTGTGTTAGGCGGTACAGTCACCAGAGGGCAGTCACTGCCTGTTGCTGCCTTTGAGAGGGAACAAATATCCAGTATGCATGAAATCAATTCAGGTGCAAAAATATGGGTCCATGAACCCAATAAACAACCTGAACAAGCAGAAGTTATTGCTAGTGGAAATGACAATACTGTTTTAATTATTAAACCAGGTAGGAAAAATGGGAAGATGTACAAGCAGACTGGTGTTATTTGTGAGAATAATTATGCTACTTGTCTTTGATTTCAGATTCTAACTCCAATACTGTTGGTGGTCTCACTGTGCCGTATGGAGTCCCTTTGGCAGAGTGCATAACACCAGGAGTAAAAGCAACCAGAGTCAACTCAACAGTAATCCAGTGGGGATGGGCTGCTAATACACAGATTAGGACACAAGATACTTTTACCTGCCCTGCTGGACAAGGATGTTCTACTGTTAATTTGACTTCCAAAGGAACTCTAACTATTTGGAGGGTGAGGATAGGACATTTTTATGTCCAATTACTGGATGACAGACCAACTATGGTAACGATCTCAAACTATACGGACATAAAATGTTGCAATTGTAAGTACAAACAGACGTACCAAGAGAATTACTACCTTTGTCAAAATAGAACTGATATTTATAATAAATCAATTGACATATGGAACATTACTTTTGCATGAATGCAACTCAAATCATAAATAGAAAGGCATGGGCCTCACAAATAACTGTATTAAATAATAATCTCAAAGCTCATTTTGACCAAATAATCAAAGTACCCTCTACATGTAGATATGTAGGCCAAGAATATCAAAAGATTGCATAACATTTTAATATTACTTTTCCAAAAATAAGTAAGTGCAGGCAGAAACGAACATGGTATAGTACCTTATTAGGAGGTATTGGTACAGGGTTAGGAACTTTGAATGCAATTGGTGTTGAAGTTTTAGCTAATATACGTTTACAAACGCTGTGGAATCCCACAGATTGGCACACACAAAAAAAGAGCTTGTCAGCTATAAGAAAGAATTTTTAGATCAATTCAACGCTTCTGTGGTTTCTAATTTGAAATTTGATGCAGATGTCACTACATTTGTAAATTGGACAACATGTACCTTATAGTCTTTTTATGTTTCAATGCAGATAAATCATGTGCAAACCAAGTTAATTCTCAGAAATGAGCATGTATGGAGACAGTTGTTTAATCAATGGATACCCAGTACTAATTGGATAAGGCTGTTTTCTGAAAAAACAAAATGTACCGATGTTTTTTGCACAGGTTATATCATCCACTATAATGTAACAAATGCAAAAATAATGTGTCAGTTTGTAAGCTTGCTGCTGGCATTTGGACCTCCTTTGTATCCATTTCAATACTGGTTACCCCATTTAGAAGGAAACTACATTGACTTCTCAAACAGAACACACATTGGAACATTGTACTGAAACAATGGATCGACTTATTTGCGGACAGCATTCCCCTATATACGAACTGTGTTTTTTTCAGCATTCCATCAACATCTGTAAATGGGCTATATTACCTTCTATTTTTGAGATGTTTGTGGAAATAGCATCACAATTCATATGTTTAGTGACAAATCAAACATTGTTACATGCCTTGAGAAATCCTTTTATAGGTTGTCTAGGTAATGTAACTAATTTGAACGGGTATAATGAAACATATCTTTTCTGCTGAAACATATATTAATGTATTTCATGCCTGGTTACCAGACAAACTATAATATCATAATTTAGCATTCAACCTTAATTCTTTACAGAAGTATTGAACAATACGCAACATCTTGAAAAACATTTACAGGCAGTAAATCATAGTATTTTACATTATGAAATGACACGTATTATTATAGGGAATAAGTTGGTTAGTTTAGCCAAGAAAACAGAATCTGATAGAGCACATAACTGGTGGGACATATTTACTGGATGGTCAGCATCTGGCACTAACTTGTTGAATTAGTTGATAAACCCAGTTTTAGTTCTGATGATTATTTTGATTTTATTGACATTCTGGAATTGTGGCTTAACGTATTGCATTTATAACAAGGCAGATATAGTTTTGAATGTCAGATATAAGTGAGTCAATAGTTAAGGGGCCGAATGTGATACAAATGTGATATGAAAGAGGGGTACATTGAGTGAGTGTGATTATGTGACTGTTGCCTCGCTGTATCCTGACATTCTCTTTGTTTTCTTTATTTCTTCCTTGACATATGAAGTAATGCTATGTTCTGGAAATATCAGCAGCCATGAGAGATGATGCTGTGCTCCAGAACAGTTTAGGTATTTTCAGCAATCATCATCATCATCATCAGCCCCCTTTTTCCCGTTTTTCTACATGGGGTTGGGGTATTGTGTTAACTGTCGCCAACTCTCTCAATTCAGTGCCACACTCCTGCCTTCTTCAATACTCATGCCTGACTATCACAGATCTTCTTTCACACAATCCATCCACTTCTTTGCTGGATGTCCTCGCTTCCTCTTACCTTCTTCCTGCCTGTCCCAAATCTTCCTCCCCAGATTGTCTTCTGCTTTTCTACATATGTGCCCAAACCACTGTAATCTGTTCTCTTTGATCTTTTCTGTAATTGGAGCTACTTTGGCTTCTGCTCTTATGTCCTCATTTCTTCGTCTGTCCCACAGTGTGCATCCTACCACCTTTCTCAGACTCTTCATTTCCATCACCTCTAGCTTCTTCAACTGTTCTGCCTTTACTGCCCAGGTTTCTGTACCATACAATAGTACTGGTCACATCACTGTCTTGTACACCTTCGTTTTCAGCTTCTTTGGCATTTTTCTGTCATAGACTACACCCGATACTCTATGCCAGTTGGCTGCAGCCCCTCTGATTGTAGCTATGACCTCTTCATTAAGACTACCCTTCTCCTCAACTACTCCTCTCAGATACTTGAAGCTGTTTACCTGTTCCCCTATCTTCCCTTCTATCTCTTTTTGCAGTTCTTCTGATTTCCCCAATTTGCTGCCATTACCGCCATCTTATCTGTGCTTAGTTTCATCCCATGTGCCTTCAGATTTGCATTCCATTTTCTATCTTTTGCTGAAGTTCTAGCTCAGAGTCTGCCTATACTGCCACATCGTCTGCATATAGCAGCTTTGTTGATCCATCCCCTCCAAACTGTTTGCTAATGTAGTCCATCACCAGTATGAACAACAGTGGGCTCAGAGCTGAACCCTGATGTACACCCACACTCACTGGGAACCCCTCTGTGAGGCCGAACACTGTTCGTACTTGAGTCATTGAGTCCTTGTACATAGCCTGCACTAATTCTACCAATGTTTCTAGGACTTCGAACCACTGCAGTACTGCCCAGATCAGCTATCTTGGGACCTTGTCATATGCTTTCTCCAAGTCTAGGAATGCTCAGCTGGATTCTCTCCTCATCTCTAGCTTCTTCTCAAGTATCTGTCTCAATGCAAACATTGGGTCAATTGTGCTGCATACTGATCTGAATCCAAACTGCTCATCTCCCATCTTACATTCTACTACTCTGTGTATCCATTTATCAATCACTCTCTCCAGAACTTTCATGCAATGTGATAGGAGTTTGATGCCTCTGTACTGCCCACAGTTGTGGATGTCCCCTTTGTTCTTATATACTGGCATGAGTATGCTTATTCTCCAGTTATCTGGGATACACCTTTCTCTCCACACTGCTATTA
This sequence comes from Protopterus annectens, assembly GCF_019279795.1. NCBI lineage: Eukaryota > Metazoa > Chordata > Ceratodontiformes > Protopteridae > Protopterus > Protopterus annectens. The sequence goes on from NC_056734.1 coordinate 276,654,128, forward strand.
GTACCCTCAGGATCCATTTCTCCCCTATCTCACCCAGCCTCTTTATCATATCTGTTGTGACCTCATCTGAGCCTGATGCTTTCCCTGACTTCATCTTCCTTAGTGCTGCTCTTACTTCTTCTATGGTGGGCTCCTCTTCCTCTCTCATCGTAGGCTTACCCTGGGGCAGTACAGCTTCTGTGGGGTTTTCTTCATTCAGAAGCTGCTTGAAATACTCCTTCCATCTGCCTTTGATGTCCTCTGGTTTGGTGAGCAGGTTGTTGCTGGCATCCCATATGAAGAGTGTCTGACTATTTTCTTTATCTTTCCATCTTTGCCTTGCAACCTGATATAGTTTCTTTGTGCCCCTTGCTGAGTCACTTTCCAGAAGATGGAACAGTGCCTCCAATGGCCTATTCTTTGCTATTGCAACTTCTCTCTTAGCTTCTTTGTTAGCCAACCAGTGGTCCTTCATAGCCTGGTCAGTCTTTGCCATCTCCCACTTCTTCTTGCACTCCTTTTTTCTTTTGATAACTTCCTGGAATTCTGCATCCCACCACCAGCTTTCCTTATGTATCTTATTTCCATACCTGGCTTGGCCACATATCTTTTCTGTAGTCCTAACACATGCTGTATTTAGGCGGTGCCATTCTTCAACTCCACCTATTTCCTCCTTTTCTTGGGGTGGTAGAGCCTTGAGTAATTCCTTGAAATGTTGTACTTTCTCTCCAGTCAACTTCCAGGTCTTTAGCTTGGTCTCTGTTGACCTTAGAGCCTTCTCTGACCATTGCTTGTAGCTGATTGTGGCAACTAGTGGTTTATGCTGTGGCCTGAATTTTTCACTGGGGATGCCTTTGCAATCATGGATTGTTTCCCAGTGCCTTTTCCTTACTAGGAGGAAGTCTACCTGAGTTGCATGTTGACTACTCTTGTATGTGATCTTGTGACTGTCTCTCTTTCGGAACCATGTGTTGGCTACTATCAAGCCATTTGCCAGACAGAAGTCTAGAATGGCTTCTCCTTCTTTATTCCTGTTGCCCCACCCATGTGGACCCAGGCAGTCCTCATATCCTTCTCTGTCTGTCCCGATATGTACATTCAAGTCACCCATTATCAACACCGATTCATGTTGTCCTGCTTTATCTAGTAGGTCCTGCAACTGCTGTCTGAATGCACTCTTTTCCTCACCATCACGACCCTGCTGTGGGGCATAGGTTGAGATTATATGAATACTGCCCTATCATTACACTGGAGTCTGACTGCCATGAGTCTGTCATTAATTCTGATGATATCCTTTACTGCCTTCTGAAGCCTCACTCTCACCACAATTCCTACACCATTTCTAGCCTGCCCTCCACCTGAGTAGTAGACTCGGGATCCCAACCCAAGTGGCTTTGCTGCACTGCCCTTCCATCTTGTCTCCTGAATACATAGGATGTCCAGCCTCCTCCATATCATCATGACATCCACTTCCAAGCTGCGTCCTGTCAGTGAACCTACATTAAGCGTAGCAATTCTCAGTTCATGTTTGGAAAGTTGGTTGGTTTTACATTCAGCTTTTGCTCAACAGAGCTATCCCAGGTAACCCAGGCTGGGCAACTAGACACTAGCCAGCCAGTAGATTATTGATCCAGGGCTGCTGGGCTTTATAGTGGGCACACACTGGCCAGTAGGGGCACATATACCCCTCCCATCATTAGCACAGGTCCTTGATGTGGGTCAGAGTAGGCCGGGTCCTCAACCCACTTATCACCAGTAACTACCCATGCCCATTTTTGGCGACATTAGTCAACATGACTGAATCACCTAGAGCCATATTTTATACTGTTGAGTGGCTAGCCCTCCCATGTTGTGCAGTCTGTGATCCGTGTTCTCCTATCGTGAGGATACTCCGCACCACAGTAGATGCCCAAAGCAGTTGGTCTGTACAACTCTTCCACCTATAGGGCACCATGTAGAGTCTGTGTTGCTGCCCACAGCTCCATTCATTGGTGAGTTTGAGATGGAAACACTCAGCATGTTTTTCGTACATTGGAGAAACCCCCATGATTTCAGCAAAGTCACTACATTTGATTACGAAATATGTCTTGTATGTGTATGTGTGCTGGGATGTTCCAGTAAAGTACTAAACTTGCAAAGTCATTGGAATATTCCCGTGTAAACAGTCTAGTCATTTCAGTAAAGTCACTACATTTGATTACGAAATATGTCTTGTATGTGTATGTGTGCTGGGATATTCCAGTAAAGCACTAAAACTTGCAAAGTCATTGGAATATTCCAGTGTAACACATGAAACTTGCAAAATCATTGTATTTGGCAGGAATTGCTGTTCCTTCTGGGGTGGTTGGCCAACACCACATAATGATCTAGCAAGATCCACCCTACACTGGGAAAGTACTGATTCTCATAGGTTCATAGGTTCATAGGCAGGTACTAGGCTATTGGTCCAAGGGCCTACGTAAGCCTAGCCAACAAGTTCCCTGGCTTACGCCACCCAAGAAAGTTATTTTCCTGTGCCACTGTCGAGCAGCGACACAGAAGTGATCCCCGGGGTGTATTTCCTATTTCCCATCCACTCATCAAGATTTTTCTTGAAGAGTGCTAATGAAGAACTTTGCTTGACATTGATGGGTAGCCTGTTCCAGAGTATGGGAAGTCTCTGAGACAGGAATCTATCCCTCCAGCATGTCCTGTTTATTGTGGTGACAAGGTTTAGGTCCCTAGAGCATGTAGCTCGGAGGGATTGGGATTTCTTTAGGTGTAGCATGTCCAACAGCTCTGGGTTTGACATAGCTTTATATGTTAGGCAGAGATCACCTCAGAGTAGATGATATACTACGGAGTAAAGCTGGAGTTTTTTGAGGTGGTCAGTGTAGGGCATTTGTTTGATGCCAGTAATCCTCTTTGTGAGGTACTTCTGTGGCCTTTCCAGCTGCTGCAGATGTCTTGTGAGGTACATTCCAAAAGGGGCATTGTACTCTATAATGGGTCTAATGAGTGTCAAGTCGAGGGGAACAATGATCTCTTTTTTCCTGGATGAGAGCCCTTTTATGATGAGGCGTGCCACGTAGAAGGACTTCCTGACTACTGTGGCAATGTGACTATCAAAGGAGAGACTACTGTCCACCTGGGACCCAAGGTCTGTTATCACACATTCAGTGTTAAGTAGATTGCTGCCTATGTGGTAGTTCATGGGTACAGAGTTTTTACCAAAGGGGATGACACTGCACATTTTGGCATTGAGCTTGAGGCCATGGCTCTGACACCATGCATCTGTCTCAGCGAGGTCCTTCTGTAGGATGTCCACATCATTTGGGGACTTGACTATGGCTCCTAGTTTTCAGTCATCTGCGAACTTCATTAGCCAGAGGCCTTCTGTGTTAGCCTGTACTTCAGAGAAGTAGATACCAAACAGGAGAGGTTCCAGGACGGAACCCTGTGGTACTCCACTTGTCACTGCTTTAAGGTCAGATTTGTACTCTGCAACTTTTACAGTGTGGGTTCTGTTAGTGAGCCAGTAATTTATACCTATTTTAGTGAGTTTAGCCATAATTCCAGAATGGGAGATGGTGTCGAAAGCCTTGGCGAGGTCAAGATAGGCTGTGTGAACCACCTTACCCAAATCTACGGCTTTGGTGACTGCCTCAAAGAAGTTGATCAGGTTCAGGCGGCACGATCTGCCTTTCACAAACCCGAACTGGGTGGGATCCAGAGTTTGGAGGTTACCAATGTCTTTGTTTATGAGTTCCATGATGATATGTTCCATGGTCTTGCAGACCAGGCTCATCAGGCTAATAGGTCGATAGTTCCTGAGATCAGTGGTGGCTCCCCCTTTGTGGAGTGGGATAACTGTTGCTGTGCACCATTCAGTGGGCACAAAGCCTGATGTAAGGCTATTACTGAATATGGTGCTTAAGTGGGGAGCCAGTTCATTCTGAAGTTCATGTAAAACGCAGTCTGGGATGTTGTCCGGTCCCATGGATGTTGTGTTTTTGGCTTTAGAGAGTGCAGCTTTTACCTGCATAGTTGTGATTACAGGGACTCTGCATCCTTCCTGTATAGATATGGTCCCTTTAGGGGATGGGGGGGGGGGGGTAAAGTTAGCACTGAACCTATCTGCCAGGATGTTGGCAATATCAGTTGGTTCTGTAATTTTTGTGCCTTTGTGCTGTAACTCAGAGCAGATCTGGGTGTTGCCATTGAGATTCTTGACATAGCTATAGAATGCTTTGTGGTTGTCCTTAGAATTAGTGGTGATTTTGTTTTTGTAGCTAGCTTTGGAGGATCTTATAAGGGATCTCAGCTTCTTACTGAGGCTGACCAGGGAACTCCTCCACTCATGGGATTTTACTCTCTTTTGCAACAGTTTTTTCCTTCTGTTGTACAGTTTGTTTATGGCAGGGGACCACCAGATTGGCTTCCTTTTTTTGGAGGATAGGGTCTTGGTTCTGTTTGGGATAGCACAATCCATGCACTCGTGTAAGTGCTTATAGAGTGCATTTGTGTAGGATTCAGCAGTTGTAACTGTATTGTCCATCTGCATGAGTGTCATGAAGTTCACCACTTCTGTCTTAAGAAGCAAGAAGTTGGCTTTGGAGAAATCTTTTACTGTGATTTCCTTAGTGGGGTTTGGGGGAGGGATGTGGATATCAAGGGTGATTAGCTTATGGTCGGATCGGACCAACTAGAAGTTGACTTCAGGTGTGGAACACCAGTCACTCATGTTGGTAATGACTAGGTCTAGGATATTGTTGCCCCTGGTGGGGGTGTGGATAAGTTGATCCAGGGCATTGGACTTTATGAATTCCAGAAAGCGTTGAGCTAAGGAGTTGGTACACGAGTAGTTTTCCCAGTTAATGGTGGGGTAGTTGATGTCACCCATTATTAGGGTGTTTGGTTGAACCCTAATACTTTCCAGTACATCAAGAAAAGAGGAGTGGGAATCATGTGTCATGGTGGGGGATCTGTAGCAAGCTACAATTTGGATTGCAGTTTTGCCCAGAGTTAGTTGCACTTGGATAACTTCGGATGCATTATGCTGAGCAACTAGCCTGGAGGTGTGGATATCCTTAATGAATATGGACACACCTCCACCTTTGGTGTTTCAGTCCAGGTTACATGGCTGAAAAGTGTGGTATGAGTTATAGCCTGGTAGTGCAGGGGTGCTCTCTGGAGCCTTGAACCAGGTCTCAGTCACTGCACATATATCAATGTTCTCCATTTTAAGGAGTGCCTTGAGTGAGTGCATTTTGAGATTTAGACTTCTAGCATCGAGTAACATTACCCTCAGTTTTCGCTTGCCTGTTCCTGTTATGGTGGTGAATTTTTTATTTGAACCTTGCCTAAAAAAGGCACTATAGGGGCAGCAAGAGCCTTAGCCAGTATCCGGACTCCCTGGGGTGACAGGTGCAGGCCATCTGTGGCAAAGCATTGTGGTCTGTCGACCATGTCATCCCAAGCAGACAGATACTGTGGTTATATATAGCTGGGGCTCCCGGCACTCAGGCAGAAGCCTCACCTGTGGAGTGGATGCACTGCCTAGGACTGTTTTCCCGATGAAGACTCCTGTCTGACTGCAACGGGGCTTCCCAGCAAGACTGAAGACAGAACAAAGCTTTCTCTTTATCGGTGATGTATACCTTTTTCTGTAAATGCATTGTCTATTTTCATATTTTAGTTAAATAGAGTTTACTTAGTTTTCTGTTTTAGTGTGATTTACTGTACAATTACATACAGTTTATTTAGTTTTCTGTTTTAATATAATTTACTGTTCAATTACATAGAGTTTATTTAGTTTTCTGCTTAGTGGCAGAAATAAAGTTTGTTACTAAATAATTTCTTTAGTGTAAAGTGAATTATTTCAAATCCTGCTCATTAGGCACTACACAATGGAGTCTCCTATGACTAATATGTTTGATTTATGGTGACGCCTTAGTGGCTGTTGGATACAGATGTGTGGCTATGTGTGGTATGTGGTGTGGAGGGCTGTGGTGTTTGCATGTGTTTTTGCCTTGGAGGTCTCCTTTGTTTGGGGATGTTTATGTCGAGGACCTTTGCATATGTGGGTGTGTGTTGTATAGGTGTGTGTGGTATGTGAGGTATACTGATTGTGTTGACAACCTTTTCCGTGTCAGATATGTGGGATTCAGAGGGAGAGAGCATGGACTGTAGGTTCCTAATGTCATTGCATCTCTCACAAATTGTGTTCCTTGGTGGTGTTTGTAGATGGTTGTCCGTGTACATGAAGCAGTTGCTATGCTGTGTCAGGATGCCCATATTAACCAGACTGGCAGGGGAAACTGTAGGACATTGTCCAGCCATATTTGTCAGAATCTGAGGGAGGAATGCCAGGATACACATGATGTATTGCCAGTATGTTGCTGATAGCCGCATACATACTGTAGTGATAGATGGCGGGGTATGATTGCAGAGGATAGTGCTGGCAAATGTGGATGTGCAGGGTGTGTACATAATGGAGAGTAATGTATGTGGCCCTGTGATATGTTCCCCTTTCCTGTCTTTCAGGAGTGATGTACAGATGGAGGAACCCACCTTTTTCCTGCAGCCAAGAATGAAGTTATAGTTGAAGGCCTCAGACTGCATCACGACATCCTGCTGTCGAGGAGTTGCCAGAATCAGGAACACCAAGCTGCATTATGGGCAGACCTTGTTGCATCAGTAAATCACATAAGGGCTACAGGAAAGAAGCTATGAGCAGGTTCAACACTGGGCCATAGACATGATAAATGCTGCACGGCAAAGGGACACAGCTGTGGTCAGGGATCATGCTGGCACCAGTGGAGGGCCTGCAACACAACAACCACTCTTGGGCACAGAGGAGTTCCTGGAAAACCTGGGTTCAGCCACCAGTTCGCAAGCATCCATCACCCCATACATTGTGGAGGTGGGTGGCACAGCTTCCACAACAGAGGAGCATCCAGGTAAGCCTCTTGTGGTCATCACTTTAATACTTGTAGCAGTCATAGTGGCAGCCTCTGCATACCTGTACACAGATGTCAGGTCAATCTGCATTGGGGGGGGGGGGTTGTAATGCACACATGTGCACACATACTGAGAATGTCAGCAATGTTGGCAGTATCACAGTTTGTACTGTACATGTTGATATCCGCACATAATATCATGTACCTATGTCACATTTGTGTTTGCTGAAAATACCTTTTCCTCACAATTCCATAGGTACAGCTGATGTGGCTGGAGTCCAACATCCTGTAGCCGGTGAGTGTGAAATTGTTTTGCTATGGCTCATCTATACCCTAGGAATGCTAAGGGCTGCCAGTTTGCCATGGACACGACTGTTAAGATTAGCCGTAGTACAATGCTTGTATGTTCAGTTGTGGAGCAGTTCACTGCAGTGCATTGAATTGGTAATCACAGTAGCATATTTGCAGGAGCTGTATCATATTTGCACATATTTTTGTGAAGGTGTATGCAGTCTACTATATAGGGGCAATAGTATGGTGGAGATGGGTGCACTGTGTTTTGGGTGAAGGTCCATCACATACACTGACATGTCGCTTATCTCACAGGTGTATAGTACTGGAAACATTGACTGGACATAGCTGCACCTTACCTATATGTATGTATCTATATAAAACTCTACAGATACATATATATCTATATGTGCCACATACTGATAGATAAGGGTAATCATGTCTGATGGGAATAGGGAGAAACAGTTAGGTATACATAGCTGTCTGTATGCACAGAGATATATTGACATCTCAGTTCTATAGGCAGATTAGACTTCAGACATGGGCTGAAATTAGCTAAGTGTAGGAGCATGCCCAGTGAGACTGTCAGTACTTACAAGGGGACTCCAGTCCAGGCCTACCTGTACTCCAGTCCGGGAATTTGTGTGCTACAGCCAATTGGCTGCTGCACCTGATTAAACAGTCCAGCACCTCCTTGATATAATGCCCAGGGGATTCCCCAGCTGTGTGCTGGCCATAATATCTGACTCATACCTAGAATGTGTACAGGTTGTATTAGACTGAACAGGGTTTTTCAATATATGTCTGGTATGTTTTACATAGCAATGTGATTTCCTGGTACATCAGTGGCAGATCATTATAGATTGACGTGAGGAACTGCTGACAGACATTTAAGTTACTGACTTCATATACAGCAGGGAACCCATGCTACCACACATCCTGTTCTACTCTGCACTTTTTACATTTGTCTGGCCAGTAGTTCATCCTTCTCCTTATATGTGACCCTTTGTCCCGCTCCAATTCCTGACTTTGTCTACAGTTGCTGCTGTATGAATTTGTAGGTATGCTGTGACTGGGGTACAAGATGTAACGCCACACACAGGGTTACAGACTTCACACCTCTGACTGTACCTGTTTTGCAGCATGTCCAGCAGTGCACCCCATATGTCTGCTCTGGTCCTCAGACAATTTGTGTTGTATTGGTATTATAATGCTGCATGGTGCCCATACCTCTCAACCTCTTGGAGCAAGAAATCTGGACAAAGCTATATATAAAAGTGGAACACAGGCCCAAAAATAGCGACAATTTTTTAATATTGCTCTTACAAACTTAGACAGTTGGTAGAATAACAGGGTGTGTATTAGCATGAATTTTCTGAAGGGTATGAACTCTGCATCTCAAATGTCTGTCATTATTTTCTACCATCAGCATTTACTGATTTGCCACTAGTTTGCCAGAAAACTGCAATGTTATAAAAAACAGACCAAAAATATGAGGCAAAAATGTGGACATTCTGCAAAACTCTGTACATTTGAGAGGTATGATGGTGCCCACTGACTTGTTGTAAGTACTGACACAGTTATGTGATGGCCTTTACATCCTGCTGCTACTCTGACCTGTTATTTATTTATAGGTTCATAGGTTCATAGGTTCATACTAGGCTATCTGCCCTAGGGCATTTATAAGCCTAGCCAGAATGTGTTTGGCTTTCGCCACCCATTTTAAATTAATTTTGCTATGCCTTTTTTTGAGGTTAGTATACTGTGCCTCTGTCTAACAGTGACACAGAAGTGATAGCCAGGGTAAACCTACGATCTCCCATCCACTCATCAAGATTCCTCTTGAAGAGAGTCAATGTGGGACTCTGCCTAACCTGGACTGGGATTTTATTCCAGAGTGAAGGGAGCCTCTGGGTTATGAATCTGTCCCTCCAGCATGTCCTATTTATTTCAGTGCTGATTTATTTATTATTTATTTATTTCCAGTTTGATAACCGGGGAGGTCCACTGGGCTCAAGGAGCCTATTTTCAATGGAGGTCTGGGGAGAAAAGCTCCGTATTACACACAATTAAACAATCATGGAATTATATAATTTTATAAAACAAACGTAAAATAATATGATGAGATATAGCAAATTACAAATGCAAACGAAAACAATAAAAACATGAACGCAATTCATGACATACATACATAGTTAGTTAGAGAAGCATTTGCACGCAGGTCATAACATATATACATAGTTGGTTAGAGCCCCATTTGCACAGCATATGTTTGAACAGATGTAGCAGGATAATCAGAACAAAGTAATAACTATCAATTTGTAAAATGTCTATAAGTAGTTGCAAAGACTGAATATTTGCAGGTTAGTAGTGAATATAGGTTTTTGCAGAATAGGGGAGGAAATAAAGGTGGAAAGTACAAAATGTAGTGTGTATACATACAATATTATGGTGAATGCAGAGAGAAGCAGTTGAGCAGTAGAGAAAGATCCAGCTGTTTATTAGAGAAAGAATCTGGGGTAATCAGAGAGAGGCAGATATACAGTGGAGAAAGAGACTGTAGTTTAGTAATAAAAGTGGTGTACACACTTCTTAGCTAGTTAGTATCAACTGTTAGTATCAACTTTTTGAATAGGTGGAAGAGAGAAATATTCCAAAATAGGGAGAGAGTAGAGATAGAAAGCTATGTACAGTATTTATATTATATACATTCAAGGTTTTGAACTTACATTAGATTCAGAGCTGGGCGGCTGTTGTAGAAAACAGCATGGTGTAGAGGTACATGTGGAAGTACATGTATAGGCGATATTAGAAGGATTAGGTATGAAGAGTGCAATTACATTTCCAATTAAGGGAGAGGTAGAAATGGAGCTGGGATTTGAAGTGTTTAAAGTTTTTAGTGATTCTTAGCAAGGGTGGGAGAGAATTCCATTTTTTTTGCTAAGGAGTAGGATAGCAAAAACTGGCCAGTGGGATGTTTTGGTTTGTATACAGAAAGTAGATTTTGTTGTACAGATCTTAGGGGTCTGTAAGGACTATAAAATGGTAAGATATTTGTTAGAGCAGGGCATGCAGTAGGTTTAAAGATTAAGTTGTGGGCTGTAGTGAGTTGGGGGTAGTCAAGGTAGTTGTGAAGCTCTAGCCAATTTAGCATGTGTAGAGAGGTACAATGGTGGAAGGAGTGTTTGGATTTAGTAGCAAATTTAGAGATTTGTTGTAACAGATTTCTAGTTTTGAAGAGATGGAGTTAAAAAGATTGGTTAGTGGTGGAGCCCCATACAATAGTGATGGTAGTAAGTAGGTAGTGGCGAGAGTTTGTCTTGTAGAAGGAGAGAGAAAGTGAGAGTTTCTGTATAGCATACCAAGTTTTTGATGTTTTTTTTTTAATATTTAGTTGGATATGGGTATTGAATTTCAAGTGTTCATCAATAGTAACCCCTAGGATTTTAGCGAAAGGGACAACTTCTATAGTGGAGTTGGCATGGCTGATGATGTTGAAGGATTGTTTGTCAAGGGGGGGTGTGGGTTGAGGGAGAGAAAAGTAGTATTTTGGATTTATTTGCATTAAGGGAAAGGTCGTTTTGAAGCATCCAGTTCTCACTAGTTGTAAATGCAATTTGGGTTTTTGCTTGGAGCTCAGGAAGATTAAGAGCAGAGCAGACTAAAGTAGAGTCATCTGCATATTGCACTATTTTAGTGTTAGGAATGGCAGCATGGAAATCATTGATAAATACATTAAAGAGCATAGGACCGAGTATGGACCCCTGGGGTTGCGGTAGGTGGGAAGGTTGAGGTACCAGTTTGCCATTTCACAGCCTGGGATCTGTTGGAGAGATAACTATTAAACCAGGTAAGGGAGTTTTGAGAGAGATTGAGGTTAGAAAGGTGAGTCAGAAGGTGGGTATGGGAGACAGTGTCAAATGCCTTGGATAGATCTAGAAGGACTGTGGATACAATTTAGCCAGAGTCACGAGCATGGTTTACTATGTCTAAAAAAAGAGAGGAGAGCAGTTATTGTACTATGGCTAGGATGGAAGCCATGTTGGGTAGGGGTGAGGAGATGATTATTGATGAGGAAGGGCATGAGCTGGAGGTGGATGCATTTTTCAAGAATTTCTGAGATTTGGGAGAGAATGGCTATTGGTCGGAAGATGGAGATGTTATTGCTTTTGCCTCCTTTGTGGAGGGGTAGGATAAAGGCAGAACACCACAATGTGGGGACATAAGATTCCTGTATGTATCTATTAATAAGAATGCTGATGGGGATGGCGATACCATCTGCAGCAAGCTTTAGAAAGAGTGAGGGGATATTGTCAGGGGCACTGGAGCATGGCTTAAGTCTGGAGAGAAGCTTTTTAATGTAAGAGGTGGAGACAGGTTTTAGATAAAATGGGGGAGGGTTGGGAGAGGAAGGTTGAGTAGGGGAAGGGGAAGTGGGATTGGGAGTGGAAGGTTGAATAGAGGAAGGGGAAGTGGGATTGAGTGGGGGGGACGAGATGTGATTGGGGAAGGTCTTAGTGAGTTCAGCTATGGAGTTGGTAAAGAAGCTGTCGAATAGGATGACAATTTCTGTGTCTGTTTTATTGTTATCAGGAAAAGGATTGATTTTGGTACCTGGATGCAGAAGAGAGTTGATGGAGTTCCAGAATATTTTGGGATTTTTTGAATGGGTAGACTGTAGTTTAGTGTAATAAGATGTTTTGTCTTTTGTAATATGCTTTTTGGTTAGGTTGCGTAGTTGCTTATATTTAGGAAGGGTATCAGGGTGTTTATTTTGGTTGAAAAGTTTCCAGGTCTTGTCTCTTTGTTGCATAAGAGTTTTAGTGTCTTTAGTTAGCCATGGGGCAGAGTTGGGTTTTATTTGTTTTATTCTAGGTGGGGCTTGGGTGTTTAGGACGTCTAGGAAGGTTGTATTAAAGAAGTCTGCAGCTTTATCAAGGGGAAGAGTTTTTAGATTGTCCCAGTTTGTTAGTTGCAGGGTTTCAGAGAATATAGAAGAGTTAAAGTTTGTAAGATTATGAGTATGGGTATATTGGTGCTGGTGAGGGGAGGAATGGGTTGCTCGGTGAATGAAGGCAGGGAGATGGTCACTCAAGGTGTCAGGTAAGATACCAGAGTGTGAAATCTTGTTAGGGTGAGAGACTTAGATCCAGTCTAGAGTGGATCCTGGGGGGTTGTTCCTATTAGGTCTGGTAATGCCATTTGTTAATTGAGTGAAATTAAATAGATTGATAGATAAGGAGGGATTATTGTTGTTAATTCTATTCCAGTCAATGTTCACATCACCTAATATATATGTCTCAAGCTTAATATTAGTTGAGGTCCATAATATAATGTTTTCTAGAGTGGAGGTATTATTTCCAGGGGGATATAGATGGCTATAACGCAAATACTTTTAAAGTTATTCATTTTGAGTATTCCTATGACTAGTTCAGCATTGTTAAACTGAGGAGTTGGGTTCTGGTAAGGACTAAGGTTCAGTAGGCTAGTATAAATTAAGGCTACACCTACTCCTTTTTTGTTTTGACAGTCACGTCTGAGTGCTTGAAAGCCAGGGGGTAAGATCTCAGAATCAGTAATGTTGGGTTTTAGCCATGTCTCTGAGACTGCTACTATATCTGGAAGAGACTGGTTTAGCCAAGCATGGAAGAGTGCTATTTTGTTTTTTACACTCTGGGCATTAATGGTAAGTAGATTGAGGTATTTATAGTTGGTAAGTATTAGGTGAGGTAGGGGGAGTGAGATTAGTACTAGTCTTAGGCTTGGGGTTGGGGTGAATGTCTCCTGCTAGGAAAAGCCAGTTAGAGGAAGAAGGGAGCAGGACCTTTGAATTGCTACTAGTAGTTTGTGGGAAGAACACTTTTGCTTTGGGTGTATGATACTTAATTGAGTAGGCTAAAAGTTTTAGTTTAAAATAGTGAAGTGTGTTTGGTTGAATTAGACAAGGTGATATGTTGTGAAAATGGGATATGAAGGGGTGGGGATGGGGAAGGGCAGTAGAGGTGGGGGGGAGGAGGGGGATAGTTTGTAATAGGAATAGGAGGTAACATTACAGACAGCTATTAGGAGCAGAAGGCTTATAGAGGAGATGACAAGAGTTTGTGGAAATGTAGAGTCATAATTGATAGGAGTACATTAAGTTTAAAGGTAGTAGTAGGAAATTAAGGGTAGTGTTTAAGAGAAAGGGGGAGTATGGATGTGAATTGTTAAGAGAAAGGAAAGAGTATGGCTATGAGAACAGGAAGGTAAAATGTTGAGAAGGGGAAGGGATTAGTTAAAGGATGAGTGCTAGGAGGGAGAGGAGTAGAGATGGGATTAGTCAGAAGGGAAGGAGAGGAGAAACAGGGGTAGGATAAATGTAAGTGTACTGGCGTGGGTGGGAATTGGGGGTAGGGTAGGGGAGTGGAGTGAGCCCGCAGGGCAATGGAGCGGGGCAGACCTAAAGGAGGAAAGACACAGCAGGATGGTGAGAAAAAACAATCAGTATAGTAGAAGGTAAGTACAGGGGAAGGTAAGTACAGAGGAAGGTAAGTAAGGGTAGTAAAGGTAGGGTTATGTGGATGTTGTAAGAAAAAGAAAATAGAGAGGCTTTAGGGAGAAAAGGACTAGTATATGTGAGATGAAAAAGAGAAGTGTGAGATACTATGGTGTATTAATTATAGTAAGCAGAAAAAAAGTGAGAGAAGAAATAGAGGTGGGTAAAGACTACCATCTAGTAGTCAAAACCTGAAAATACATAGAGTGGCAGCCACAGTAGAAGGCTGGAGGTAAGAAAAAGAGCTCAGAAGTGAAAGTTTGAAGGAATTATAGATACTAGAAAGACTATAATAACGTGGGTAAGGGGGGTTCAGAGTAGAGGAAAGCAAAGCAGAGGGGGTATGGCTGCTGGCTGTTCTGGTGGGTTAATACTAGAGACCTAGCAAGTTATACAACAATATCACATAGATGTAGAGGGAGGTAGAACCTCATTTAACATACTTTCTTTATTTATCTTGGAGTTCAGTTCAGGGAATACTTTGGTTTTCCAGGTGGGAGTTAGACAAACAGGGTACGGTAGGTGAGTTTGGTAGGTCTTGGATGTCCAGCAGGGCACGACCGGTAGCAGAAAGAATAGTTAAACTTCTGGCATTATTATCTGTCAGCCTGGTGCCTTATTGTGAGTTTACAGCATACCGTAATACCTATCCTGTGGACTTGATTCCGAACACATATTTGGTTTTTTGGTTTTTGGTTTTGCTTTGTAATAGGTAAACGTAGTTTGAACAGCTGGAGAAAAATAAAGGTAGAAGAATGTTATAATGATTACAAGGTATTTAACAGGAGAGTAGAAGGTTAGTCAGCAAATTAGGAGCAACTGTACATTAGCTAGTTCAAAAATAAAGATATCAACATCAGGTGTAATGTCTTCTGGAACTAGGCACAAAAACATGAACGCTTTTCCTGTACAAATTAAACAATGCAGCTAAATTTAAAACATTGCAGCTAAGGAGGAATCTGCTTTTCCTTTAGAAATTAAACACTGTAGCTAAATTTAAAACATTGCAGCTAAGAGGAAAATCTGTTATAGAAAATAAAGCATCTAGAGTTAAATTAAAAAATTAGAATAAATCAGCTAGAGTTAAATCATTGTAGGGTGAGTTAGAATAATGTTAAAAAAACTGTAGCTAGATATCAACATCAGGTAATATTCCTTCATGAAACTAGGCACACAGCCATGAGCACTTTTCCCTTAAGGATGAGAATAAAATAACATCGCAACTAGACTAAAACTATTGCAGCTAGGGAGAAGCAAAGGAATACAAGATCAGTATTTCAAAGTGTATGTAGAAATGGAGTCAGGCTAAGTGAAACGAGTAGCCTCTTTATTTTGACCAAATTAATCCACAGTTAAAAAGTCAAATAAAACTGCAGGTTACCACTTATCTAGTGAAGGTACAATGTTCACTGGTGCTAGGAAGATCCGACTAGAAGCAGAATGATTACATTGCCACCTTTGCAGTTAAGTGTGCACTGTCATAAATGTCAGCGTAGATTGGAGCCACTAATGTGATTATCAGCTTTTACAGTTAAGAGCGCACTAGCAAAAATGTCGCTTAGAAGGGAGCCACTAATGTGATTATCAGCATTTGCAGTTAAGAGCGCACTGCCAAATTGTTGCTTAAATGGGAGCCACTAATGTGATTATCTGCGTTACGCCGAGTAACACATGGGCAATTCTAACACACTAGCAATTCCAACTGGCAAATGAAGGATTAAGGTGTTTTGCATTGCCTACTTACGTTTTAGATTAGAAATGTGTTTGTTAGGTCGGACTAGGGACAGTAGAAGAACAAAGTCCTTAAAGACGTTGGAGGACTGACTGCACACATAGTGTGTTGTGTCGGTGGATCCAGAGGGGACAAACATGATAAATCTAGTAATTTAGTTTCTTTTGAGTCAGGAGTTTAATCCACGGCTATAGTGAGGAATATTTGCAGCACAGATGCTCACAATGTGCTATTGCAGTTTGTAAGCACTTGAGTTAACTTAAAACCTCAGCGTGGCTAGTTTAGAAGGCTAACACGTGTTGGAGGTTAGCAGAAAGGATTCTACACCAATTACTGTATAGATAAGCACATATGCAGGATAAATAGTGCAGAGGGTACATATGCAGGATAAATAGTGCAGAGGTTACAACCTGCTGTTCTACTAGCCACTGTCTAGGTTACTCAGAGCTGTGCACTGTCCATACCTGTGGCCTCC
Source organism: Protopterus annectens (assembly GCF_019279795.1). NCBI lineage: Eukaryota > Metazoa > Chordata > Ceratodontiformes > Protopteridae > Protopterus > Protopterus annectens. The sequence goes on from NC_056734.1 coordinate 276,670,081, forward strand.
TGTCCCTCCATTGTCTCTGGCTTTGTCCAGCTTTCTTGCAGAAACAAATAGTGACATATGGCCAGTCTGTAGAACCCTACAATAGGTGTAGCTCACATGGAAAACAGTAGGCACAGCCAGTCTTGAACCATGAATACCATCAACCATGGTAATGTACTTAGCCCACTATGCCACAACAGCCACCAGACAGAGCAGTTTAATTCCTGACACTATCAACCAGAGACATACATAGCACATTGACCCCTGCATATTGTTGAAATGGAACATGTCACCAGGTTGATTGGGACAGCCCTGGGATTATGTGGTCTGCTGCTATTACCTTGCAAACATAATGTTACTGCAGTTGTATGGGAACACAGGTGTGTTGTGGGTAGGGGACTCTAGCATAGACAGTCATGCATCTGTCCTATGACCCCACTGTTTGTCATTTCCCTTGCATAGTGCAGTGGGTTTTGCTACCTTTGGCTTACTGCATATTATGGGGTGGCCAGTATTGGGTAGAGAGTTCCTACTGTCCCACATAGCTGTCAGTTGTCTGGAGGTATTCCAGTAGCCCACTCTATTCCCTTGCATACATGTGGCAGGTCCATACATATGCTACCATAGTCTAGTACCCCATACATTTGTTGTAAAGAAGAGTGACTTACCTTGTGCCTGTAGCAGTTGAGATAACAGTGCTTCAGGGCTGACTCTGTCAGATGCACGCAGTACACAGCCAATACATGGTAAGGCACAGGTTGTGTGGTGTGGCTGGCTTCATTTTTACTGTATGTGAGTTGGAGTGAGGTGTCAGTCCCTAGGTCCCTAGAATGTCAGTGCATGTGCTATGCGTTGCCTCTTTGCCAAGGCCAGGGCATACTGGGCACAGTCTTGAACCATGAATACCATCAACCATGGTAATGTACTTAGTCCAGTAAGCCACAACAGCCACCAGACAGAGCAGTTTAACTCCTGACACTATCAACCACAGACATAAATAGCACATTGACCCCTGCATATTGTTGAAATGGAACATGTCACCAAGTTGATTGGGACAGTCCTGGGATTTTGTGGTCTGCTGCTATTACCTGGGCATGCCTATGTCTGCCTACAGGGACAGGCTCAGGGGGTTCCTCCTCCGAGTGCCCCTGTGGCTGTGGGAACTTTGGCACTGGTGGGCGCTGAGTGTCCCTTCCTTGTGATATTCCTGCCGCAGCTGTTTCCGCAGGATCATATTGTGTAACATGGCACATACTGTGAACATGTGTGCACATGTGGCTGGAGAGTACTGCAGGGCTCCACCAAATATATCGAGGCATTGGAACCATGACTTGAGCAACCCAAACACATTCTCTATGATGTTCCTAGTTTGTGAGTATGCCTCATTGTGGTATCCTTCAGTATATGTGTGTGCATTTCTGATGGGTGTCATCATCCACAGTTCCAGTGCATAGCCAGCATCCCCCAGTAGATGCTCATACCAGATGTCCCCCCCTGGAAAATGTCTGGTACAGCTGTGATGTGTGCTAGATGTGGGAGTCATGATAACTCCCAGGGCTGCAAGCACATACATTCATCATAATGTCCTGGGCATTGAACATGACCTGGCAGTTGATGGAGTGGTATCCTTTGCAGTTCAAGTAAACTCTACCCTCCTCAGCAGGTGGTGTTTTGATGTGCACATGAGTGCAGTCTATGGCACCCAGTACCTCAGGGTAGTGAGCTACATGGTGGAAACGATGCATATTGCTGGCCTTCTCCTCAGGGGTGCAGGGTAAATGTGCTCACTTTGCTGTGTTTGCATGGCAGCCAGGAACTGGTGGATTACCTTGGATGCAGATGCCTATGAGACCCCCATCATGTCCCCAGTAGGTCTTTGAAAAGTACCTGCAGCTAGTATTCTAAGGGCTACACATACATTTGTTTCCACTGGGATGGGTTCCCCTCTGTTGGCTCTGTGTCTGAGTTGATGGCGGCAAAGCTCGGTGAGTTCTTGTAGTATGTCCTTGTCCACCCTGTAACGTTCTACAATCTCCAGCTCATGTACCCCCTGGAAGGTTACCCTGGGTCTGAACACTCTTCTCCTTCTCAGTCTAGGCTTATTGTCAGCATCAGCACCAGTACTGCCCTCAGCCTCTAACACATACAGATGTAGCAGAGCAGCAGCAGCCCCTATCATTTTGTCAGTTAAAATTTCTAAGTGTGTACTCCAATGGAGCAGAGTATGTGGGAAAAATCAGATTGAAGAGTGTATGCATACTTTATAGTGGTGTGCTGCAGATGCAGCCTGTGTGATTGACTGACTATGATGCATTCCACCTGCCAGGTTTATTATTGAAGGTTTTGAATGGCCCAGTGTCAGTGGAGCAGGGTTTATCAGTCATTTATACTTGACTGGCTTTCCCAGGCTATTTCTTTTTTTTTTTTTTAATTCCATTCCCTGTTAAGCACTGTGGTGTGGCATGCACACCCATGTTGCTAGTATAAACAGAGCTCAGCAGTTTAGACACACCTCCATGCACAGGTACGCTCAGCTTAGCTTAAACCAACTAAGACACGTTCCGCAGGGCTAAATACAGTTTAGCAGCACTGGACACCCCCCCCGCTTAGTTGTGCTTAGCTGAGTGCAAATGGGCACCGCTGAGTTCCAATCCACTTCAACATAATGTGACACACCCCCTTTTGATGTCAGCTACCTGTTCTACTAACACCAATATGGTTCTGGCCATACACGGGTTTTGTCTGTGGACACAGTGGCCCATATTTGCTATGCAGTAACCCCAGCACATTTGCATACAGATCCTTGCATATACTCTGGATACTTCACTACTCCAGGGCCTGCCTGCTTAGCAACTACTAAAACCTGATATTGTACACTCTGCATGCAGGGCACTATAATGCTTCATTTTTGCAAATGTCTTATTTTCAATTTTTCAACATTTAATTTTTTTTTTTTTTTGCATAATAGTATGTTTGCACATTGCTGCATGCTGAGCAAATATGTGTATTAAAGCAAAATTTATATTTTATAATGAGTTGCATTGCTTTTTGGACTCACTGGGCATACTTTTGGGCATTTCCATGCCTACATTGCAATATCAAACCTTCTTTTTGGGCTTTTACAGCCCCTGTTTAATTTTTACATTTCTGTACACGGTTATTTTCTGTGTACATTCCTGACACCAATATGGCACCTACACGGGTACCTTTCTGCTTATTGGATCACAAATCATCCTTATTTGCATGGATTTTACATGCTTATGAGGTAATTTGCATTCCACAGACACTTCTCTGTCTGCATGCTCTTGCACGCCCCTCTGCTCTGTTTACTGGATCGCTTGGTTGCTGGTTTCCATATTGGGGCCATGCTGCTATGCCTACATGGTAAATCACTCCATGTAGGCTTTATTGAATTCCCTCCCAGTCTTTTTATGAGTATGTTATGCTTTTCTTAATACCTGATTTGGGAATGTGGATTGCAAATAGATAGGTTGTGTTTTCCTTAACTAGGATTTAGTTTGACCTAATCAGTAGTAGTGTGTGGAGGTGGGTACTTGCTGTTTGAAAATGCATTTTTACAACCCTGTTTATATTGTTTGCCTTTAACAGGCTGCCTCAAAATTAAACAATACATATATTTCCACACTTACTTCTAAGTGTATAAAAGCTAATGTGTTTAACATTGTAAACTATTTCTGATTTTTCTACTGAGGATCGCTTGTCTATGACGAATAAAGGCTTGTTGCTTCGGAACACTACCTGGTTTTCAGGATTTTTGGGAATTATTGTGACTGAGGTCATCAATGAATTGAATTTAGCTATGTCTTTCATAAACATTTAGGTGCACTCACATTTGTGGAATGCTCTAGGAGAATTTAGGTATTCAATGGCAAGTTATGCGATGGCTTGATATATCTTGGATATTGATGCGTGGATATATGCTAACTGCCAGCCCAGTAGATTTTTTTTTTTTTTTGCATCCAGACTTCTTTTTTTACAATGTACAAAACTGCAGTAATGCAATTTAAATGGTCATTTTATTTTTATATTCCCCTTTTCCTTTTTTTATGAATAAAAAATGTTCAGCATCAATTTAATGTATGGAATCTGATTAACGCACACTAAGTATATACTGTTATGCAAGCCTTATCATAGGGAAGGTAAGCCTGAAGAAAATAAATTGCATGGGACTATGCACTGTAACTGTCAAATTAAGCACGTGTGATTCTAGACTTGATGTATCGCTTAGAGCATAACTATATTATTTGCAGGCTCCGTTATCATGGCTCAATACCCCTGTCATGGTTACCAAAGTAAATGTACAGACTGATTTATTACAATAATTTTCTACATATTATTTGACAGTGCAACATTGCTCTATTATAACATTTAAATGGCAGTGCATGTACTCTACAGACAGTGTGTAATGTATAGTACATAGTGTTCAGAGAATGGGCCAAGCTAAGAAATTGAAAGCATGAGCCAAAAGGGAATACATTCTGTCCAACTTCAAACCTTGGAAGGTATTGTGGTTATTGAAGCAAGTGCAATACATGGGGGACAATTTCTTCAAGCTAAATGCAGTTCATTTACAGGGAAAAGTCAAACCAAAGATCCTTTAGAATTTAAAGGAAAACAAACACATTTGCTTAACATAATTTCTGGTTGCTTACAAGTCCTCTTTTAAAGTCGCTAAATGAAGTTCCTGAAGCTCCTTTAGTAAATTGGAATTAGGCTTCAGTACTCCTAGAACTTCCCTTGATTTTCTTTGTATTTTCCCAGCTTCTTTTAGTTAGGTTCCACCAAGGGCCTCAGACTCACACATTAGACTGTGTTACTACAGGTTTTCACTACTATATTGTACAGCCTGTGCATGCATATATATGTACAACTCTATCAATACGTCTACGTATAGTACTTATAGCACTCATCAGATGGGAACTGATCACACATACCTCAATGAACATTCAAACACTTGCAAACTACCATACATGCCCAACACACAGCACACTCAAATGAACAGCAACAGACCGAGACACACACACACACACACACACACACACACACACACACACACACACACACACACACACACACACACACACACACACACAAATTAACTACTAATTAAGTGTTTTTTTCAGGTGGGCAAGCTTTCTGCACCACCATATGGGGACTGTACACCTCAAATCCCCTGCTTAATGTGTATACTATCTCTATGTTTGCACAACAAAGTATGGGAAATTTGTTATAATTAATATAATGTTGCAAAAGTTATTTAGGAAAAAGTTTTGGCATTAAAACTGTGGTTGACTACTAACATCTTGTGCTGTGGTAATAATATAGCAGTGCTACATAGTAGTGTAGTAATAGTAAAGATTCAGCTTGCACACTGCACTTTAGCAGAAGATTCAAAATAAATATATTACTAATCTTTTTGTCATACTGCGGTGGTGGTGCTGCGGTAGCGTTGTCGCCTCACAGTAAGACATTGTCCTGTTCGATTCTCAGCTAAAGCGTCTTCTGTGTGGAGACATGCGGGAATGGACGTACCTTCATTGAAGGTTATACGTCAGGGCTGGCAACTCGGTACGTAAAAATCTGCTGCCAATCATTAGCGGACCGGAGTTCCGCTGTGGCAACCCCTAACTGGGAAAAGCCGAAAGATACAACAACTAATCTTTTTGTCAGGGTCTGAGATCCAGCCTTGTGCTTTGCTCATAAACACACACACACACACACACACACACACACACACACACACACACACACACACACTTGCAAAAAATATGACACGTAACTTGCACTGAAGATTTTTTGACCATGCATTGATGGGGGATAGACTGCAATCACTAAACTCTGTTTTATAGACTTGACATGAGGATATCAGCCTCCTCTTCCTCAAAGATGCCACTCTTTTTGCTGCTGGTCTGATGTGGCTGAATGGATGTAGCTGTAGATGGAATGAATGGTGCTAGCCATTTTGTACATTAAGTGATATGTATGACACACTGTCAACACTTTCACTGCATATGTTTTTGCAGTGTATGTGACTAGGAGAGATGTCTAGTATAACAGTATTACTTTCAGAGATCATTCTGGAACATGTACTACCAACACCACAGTACCAGGCTGTCTACCTGAAAACATGAGTATCCTAGGCATTTTACTGATATTTAGGGTTCACTTTTCCAGGTGACATTTGAAGGTTCTTTGGATTCCAGGCAGTTTTATTTAGTGTACTGACAATATAAGTGCCTAGTACATCATGGACTCCCAGCTCCGTTGGTCTCTAAGAATTCTGATCTTTCTCACTGAATTCCCCTATAGTACTTATGAGACCTCCTATATAGTGTTGTGTCAGCTATGTGCATTTCAGCAAATATGTACAGTGTGCTCATGAGGTAAAGGATTGCTGTATTATGCATTGCCAGGTTCCATTTCCCACAACACCTCTGAGCTATCTAACTGCAACACTTGTAGTAGTAGTAATGAAAGTTAACACATTCTGCTGTCCTGGGCTGCAGTGGCTGTTAATACAACTTGCCAAAGAGTATATTTTCAGTTACCTTTACAGTACAGTGGACATGTGTCTTGGCCTTACCTTCACAGTACAATGGACATGTGTCTTGGCCTACAGTCTCATAAACATAGTACAGGCCATTTGTTAGTATCTCTCAACTGTCCAGATTTTTGCCTCATATTTTTGTCTGTTCTTCATAAAATTTGTGGTTTTCTAGCAATTCACTGAGGACTGACATCACTAAATAATGACATACATAGGAGTTTCAAACTTCAGAAAATGCATACTAACACAAATCCTGTTATTCTAGCAATTTTTGAAGTTTGTAAGAGCAGTATTTAAAATCTGTCTCAACTTTTGAGCCTTTGTCCCCCCATCATTTTAGGATCTGTACAGATTTCTTGGGCAAGAGGTTGAGAGGTATCGTTAGCATCAAAAACTGAAACAGTTGTGATTTCATGAACTTTAATTTTGCCCTACCTTAGAAATAGAGTTCATGCCTGTCATGGTATTCAAAACCTTAAGCATCTGGAGAAATTACAACCAGAGATCCTCAGTTGGGTAATGATCTCTAAAGTGGCATTGTTCTGTCAAATGTTAGGCAGCAGCATGCAAAACAGATTCAGGATGATGTTATGTGAAAAATGCTATGTTTATGTGTGTTTACACACACAGTACATATTAACAAGACTTGCGCAAATTCATGACGGCCTTTGACTCACACTAAAATGGCTTTGCATAAAACCACACAAGTTAGCCTTGAGCAAAACTCAGTTCTGTTGAGCTACTTTAGGTTACCCACTGTGTTAATGTTCCCTCGTATTTAAAGCATTCCATCAATTGTCACACATAGTGACTTCATAGTAAATGATGGTAACCTTTTTATGTGTTCTCACTATTGAAATTTTGCATGCTATGTTTGAAAATTTGCAACATTGTTACTTGGAGATATACAGAACCTATGTAATGCTGGAGCAATTTTTTACGTGTGCTCACAAGTGAACCCTTATATATTACACTTCATGAACCATTGCAGCATTGTTATATAGAAATATATAGAACAAATGGAATGTGGGAGCAATGTTTTACTTGACAGTGATTTTATGACCATCAGCACATTCTTCAAATGTCTGACAAATGACTGCAATTTTTGCCTATATTGTTTAAGGTTATGTCTTGTAGGAGGTCTTGAGGCACCCAAATAGGCTAGAAGGGAGATCCTCTGCAAGTTACCCACTGACATTACTGGCAATGTTTTAGTGATGGACAGAGAGATGTCATCATTCTGCAGTTGCTAGGGCACTGCCATATATGTTAAGATATATGCCAATGTCTCATCACTGAGAGAGAGTGAGCCGAGGTGTCATTCCCAGTACCTTGATTATTTAAGGGCACACATTGAGGCAGTGTGCTACAATTCAGTTAGTAAACACAATTATTAACTTGTGCTTATTTTGTTGTTCAGTAGGTTTTGACATTGTTAACATAGTTAGGCAATGCCAATAAATTGTATGCGCTGCATTGTTTCTAGTAAAGTAGAACTGTTTAGAAGAGGTCATGTGCAGTTTGTAATAAAGAAATATTTTAAAATAATTTGGTAAAGTTTATAATGCAGAATTTTTTCAAGATGTTCAGTTAAAGTTTATAATCACTATGGCACTGTATTACATTATTGCACAATTGAATATGCTTCTGTGTGGTCTAGGGTTTTATTTGCTCAGCCTCCATTTCTTTAAATGTATGACTGAGTAAGTCACTTAAACAGAGAGCATGCCTGGGCTGAGTCTGCAAAAGGTCCACAAGGATCAGTGCTCTACTCTGGTTAACAAATAACAAACTTAAATAAAATAAATCAATAGTTGCTTGGTAGCTTTTTCTCACTTGTTTTCACCCATTCAGGTTATTTTCTGCAGGGGGTGGAATCACATTAGATATTATCTGATTGCATGTTGGCAAACTTCAGAACAGATAGAAAGTGTCAGGAATGCATGCAGCTCTTCTTTTCAGTACTTTCAGTCTTTTTTAAAGCCGCATGCAGATTTCAATGTATTATTGTTGTTTGCTGTCCATGTATACTTGATTAGATTAGTCTTAGCAACTTAATTTAGTTCATAGGAGAAAATTAGTTTGCTCTACAGAATTTTCTAGAAACATACCTGTGTTATAGGAGGGTATAGTGGAATCTCAGCTGCAGGGAGTGATGCAAAAGGGAACATTTTGTTTCTGCAGCTGTTTCCAGAACTATATCTTCTTGGCTATTCTGTGTGGGCATAGTGGGTAATAAGTTTTCTCTGTGCAGCTGCATAACAAATACAGGTCTACTTTACATGATCGACATTTCATAAAGTCGGAGACCATATGATCGACTTTCAAAATGTCAATCGTAGAAAAAACAAAAAAACAAAAAAACAAAATCACTTATCTTAACATTGCTAGCGGGGGGCCTGTGGGGGGCTCCCCCCCACACTCCCCAGAACTTAAATATACCAACTCCGAGATCGCACTACAGTGCAGAATATAGAAATCTTTCCATTCCGCACTGTATTGAGATGTCCGTTCCGCATGGTCGACATTTTGAAAGTCGATCGTATGGTCTCGGCCATATTTTCTTCGACTTTATGAAATGTCAACCATGTGAAGGGGACCCACAAATACATACTTTGAGGAGGGGATCTTAAGAACACTTTTGTACAGAGAGACAGAAATAATCATTACTCAAGCTTGCTTGATGTTTCTTAATGTCCTGAATTTGTTTTGTAGTAAATATGCAGTCCCTTGTGTTATGTGCAGTCGCACCACGTTATGTGGATTTGTATCTCCACATATTGTGCAACAGTACTCTTACAGATGTCTTGGTATTAACACACTACAGAACAACCAAAACCTCTTAGTCTTTCAATTTTTTAGTCTAGTAGTCATTTTGTTCCATTTGCACATAGGCCAAGTATCTATCCATGCAGCTGGTGACCTCAGGTTGATTAGTGGCTCAGACAACAGAAAGATATATATATATATATATATAGAGAGAGAGAGAGAGAGAGCGAGAGAGAGAGAGACAACTGAGTGAGGCAGGAATGAATGAACAATGCTTGATTGCCTTCCTCTGTGGGAGAGTTTGAGGAGCTCTTGCTTCGTGGTGGACATGGTGGACTCCTGTGGCACAAGATTGCCAAATGCCCCTGGAATAAGGAGAAGGAAAAATAAATAAAACTTTTTGATGCCACTTATTATTTTTGTTCTAAAACTGTGTGTCATTTGTCCATGATTATCTGTTTTCCTTATTTGTTAAATTAGGAGGCAGGGAGCTATGGTCTTATTTGGTGAGTGAGAACCACAACAGAAACTGATTGGCTTTCCAGCTATTTTCAATATGTCTGTTGATGGTGCTTACTTACTGTGTGGTCCAAAGTGGAAAATGAATGATCTGTGCAGATATTTCCAGATATATGTCTGCCTTAGGGATGGTATGACACTGGACCTCAGCAATGTGGGCATGGTAAAGTCTTTGGAGAACATGCTCACTTTAAGGGTCTAAGCATCCAGGTGGGACACACAACTGAAACTCAATGCTTTATAAACATTTTTAGGTACTTGTTTTCCAGAGAAGAGAAATCATCTGCAGAATGTGGTTCACAGGGGAAACTTAATATGTTCTGTAGCCATTTCCTGGAACATATCTGCCAAGGGGCATCTGATGGGTGTGTCAACACTATTGATACAATGGTACAGATGTTTGAGGCCTGGTTAAAGCTACACATATTGACTTGTAGGTTATAGAGTTTGCCTGTAGGCATAACTTAAATGGAGGGACAGGACTATTGTGTCTCTGTAGATGTGTAGTTTGTGTTCTGATATCTGTTTTTCTCTGTGTGCAGATACTTCGGTGGTAGTTTTCTGCATTGCATTGCCTTTGCTTTTAAGTTTGTGTTACTTTAGCTTGTTCTAGAGATGACAGCATATCAGTTTTACTGTTATGCCAGGAGTGGCATATTGGTGTGGTGTTCAGCTTCACTGTGCACAGCTCTGGTGTTGAGCTTACATTTGGAATGGTATTTTGAGAAATAAACAGCAAAGGTGCATGGCTAGTTCAGTTCTACTGTGTTAAGAATTTTCACATTTTATTGTATTTTTCTGATAATACTTGCAGTGCCATAGCCACTGTGGTGGCAGAATGCTAGAGTAAACTACACCAGCAATGAGATATGCAATTCAGCATGGACTAGTTTGTAATAATTTACTATAGTTTGTTCCCTACATTTGTCTTAACAAGAACGCATAAAGTCAACCCATCCTTGAGCTCAGATGGTGACTTTGGCAATAAACATGCTGAGTCTGGCAAATTTAAGCAGGTAATTTATTTATTTATTTATGTAATTATTTATTGACTTTTATGTACCAGGAAAATCTAACTGGGTCAAACAGTACCTGTTTTCAGTGGAGGCCCAAGAAGAAAAGCTCCAGGTACAGTAATTACAATCATTGTATTAATAATAGCAAAAAAATTCTAGATTCCATGCATATATAAAGCAGAAATTGAAACAGATCTTGTTTCATGAATCTTAGAAATATGAACTGAAGAGGAATTAGATCAAAAACAGAGACAATGCCATTTAAGATAATCAAATTAAAAAAAAACACTAACTTTGTTGAGAGGTAGGAGTGGTGGCAAAATAAAAAAAATAGTCAATGCTTAAGCAAGAACAGGAAATAAATGGACTAAATGAGGATTTTTTGTTGTAGATTGTTTGCTGTTAGGTTGAATAGAGGTAGAAGGGTCCTACTGGGGTTGTAACAGAGGGGAGATGGGTGCTGTGATTTTATGGGAGATGTGGGGGAAATAAGAGGTGAATTGGATCCTGTCAGAGGTGGTGAGTTTTTGGTTGGGGAAGCAATACTATCAATAAAGTAATTGGTGGATAACATAGCAATTCATAGAGCTATTTAGATATGGGCTAGGTTCTTTTTTGACACAGGATTTAGTAGAGAGTTTATTGAGGATCAGTATTTTGGGGTTTATGCTTATGGCTGGTTTGAAGGAGTTGGTAAGACTGTTTCTTATTATTTACTTGATGTTCCTCGTGTTTCACTGTTGCAGTCATTACATTTGGATTATCTGCTTGCAGTAGCCCTCAGTCGGCCTGATTAACAAAGTCTTGGGTCCTGCGTCGGTTGCTGTCTCTTCTTCCATGATGTCAGGTCGTCAGGGGTATAAAGCATGCAGCCGACACATTACATCAGTCTTTCTTGCCGTGTGGTGCCTGAAGCAGAAACAGTTCGCAAGTGCCGGTCGGCCGACTCCTGAAATTTTCATTTTCTAGTTTCAGAACCGAAGTCTTCAACTAAAGGTAAGTACCCCGTTGGGGAAACCAATGCCTCCTTCTTCATTTAGGCCAAAATCTCGAACCATGCCTATGGAACCGATGCCCAGGCTGCATGCTCAGGCCTCTATGCCTAAAAAAAAATGATAAGAATGGCTGAAGATCTTATAACTCTAATCAGGGTAAGCCAAACTCCCCCCCATTCTAAGAGACCTAGGATTGAAGTTGTTTATGAATCTTCTGACCAGGATTCTGATTTTTCTGATTTTTCTGGTGATCTGGATTTGCCTTTATCAACTTATGAGGATTATGATGCAGAGGACTCTATACCCTCTGCTTCCCTCCATAGGATTTTTCTTTTGGTGAGACCTTACATACTTTAAGGGAGCATTTCCACTGGGAAAGCCATGATTTTTCTGATTCAAAAAAGAGACTTAGGGATTTCTTACTCCTGCCTCAGCATAGACCTTTAGCTATACCTCCTGTACTAGACATCGTTGAGGATGCCTTTTCAGAATCTAGATTGGCCCCTGATTCTTTGCCTCCTGCTCCCAGAAAACCTGACAGATATTACAGGGTTCCTGATTCACACAAGTTCCTTTTTAAAAATCCTGTTGCAGATCCAGAGACTATTTCACAGGGACCCAAGGGCATTAAGGCTTCTACTGCTAAAAATCGTACCCCCTCTGACAGAGACTCCAGGGCGCTGGATAGATGGGGTAAGAATGTTTACACTTCTGCAACCTTGGCCATTATAGCTTTAAACTGCCAGTTTCATATGTTAAAGTATCAACAACATGTTATTGCATTGCTTAAACAGAAAATGATATTGATTCCTGACTGTGCTGAAAATAAAGAATTACAGGATTTAATGCATTCTGCTGAACAGGTTGGAAAACATACTTTGCAATGTGGATTTGATTCATTAGAGGCCTCTTGCATGGCTGCTGTTACTGGGTCTGTGCTCAGAAGGCATGCTTGGCTTAAGGAGCAATCTTTGCCTGATCATGTTAAAGCTAAATTGTTGGATGTTCCTTTAAATCAGGACCGCCTGTTTGGCAACAAGGCTGAGGAAGTTCTTAAAAAGATGGAAGATAAAGCTAAATCTATGCAAACTGTTAAAGATTTCTTACAAGTTCAGCCTCCTAGATTTAGTAGGCACTGGCCCTCTAAAAATTGGTCCTTTCCAGCCCCTTCCAGGTCTTCTCAAGCCAAACCCAGACACAGCAGAAACCCCAGGTTTCAGTCCCAAGGGACACACAAGACTAAGCAGTGGGGGGGGTTCCACACCAAAATCTGGGAGTAGTAAGACTCTTCCCTTTGGAAAGCTGTCTCAATGACTTGCTTTTAAAACTTCCAAGCACTTCCCAACTGAATGCTCCTTTAGGCGGAAAGATTGGTCTGTAGGCAAAA
>NC_056734.1:276683813-276751313 GCF_019279795.1 Protopterus annectens
TCAATATATGTCAGACAGTTTCATGTTTAGGTTACACTTACAGGCTGGAAACTCTTGTAATCAAGCAATACTTGCATACACTTTCACACTGTTACTTGCAGATTTTATTCCTTACTGACTACACTGCACTCTTTTGCTGACTGTCATACTTTTATATTTCTTTACAGTTACTGGTAGTGGATTACTGACCTGCCTGGTGGCGCAACCGCACCAGCCTATTGCCATAGGCTCTGCGGTTCACAGAATGGACACCTGCAGCTGTAATATAAATGAAGTAATATTGGAATACACATCTCCATAATATCAGCTAGTTTAATTTTTTACATACATAATTAAATGTTACTTACTCAGTAGTGGGGCGTTGGGTGTTTGCCGGGCCTCCTGGATCCAAAGGTTCAGTTGGTCCTGCTTGCGTCTCTTTAGGTCCGCATGGTGGTGACGGACCTTCTCACCAGTCCTTGGAATCCCTGTGGCACTGGTGAGATCATGAGCCAACCGGTCCCACGCCTCAGCCCTGTATGCTCCCCAGAGGACCTGGCCCTGCATGAGTTGGGCCTCATGATTGTGGACTAGGAGCCAGGCCATGTACTTGGACTCCTCAACACCCCACCTCTGTGCTCGAAAGCGACTACCCTCTCCTACTCCTGCATTCTGCCTGCAGGTCTGTTCTACAATCGTTTATGCTGTGTATTCCCGCCTATGGGGCTTATATAGTCCGTTTTTCCCGCACATATCTGTGATTGGACATTTTGGAATTGTATCAACTTCAGTAAACCTGCATTGTCATGCTGTAGTTTGTCTTCATTCCTATATATTAGCTATTATTGCATTTCTAGGTACTGCTGTCATGGCTTAGTGGTTCTGTACCTTGACTATGGTGTATAGTATCCTGGGTTCGAACCTGGCCACTGCTTTTTATTTTTCATGACTGTCTAGACATGCTGAGGGGTGTGTCTGTGTAAAGGCAGTTTTGATACGGCTTGCTCAATGTTGCCCGTCGGTTAGCTTGTTTGCGCGGTGTGCAGCTCCGCGCAAATGGGGTACACTGCTTTAAGCCTCATTTGGCTATCGGCACGCATATTACGCTCAGCTCAGTTAGGGGCACATAGATATAGCGTGTTAAACCACTGCTCAGCTACGGGCACTCATTTTGCACCAGTTAAACCACTGCTCATCTACGGGCAGATACACTCACCCTGTTAAACTGTAGCTCATCTATGGGCACATCTGACATTTTTTATTCTTTTGTTACCTCACATTTCTTCAATATGAATGGGCTATTTCATTACATTTTACATAAGTTGTGGTTTTATGTCTACATATTTGTCAGGGACTTGTTTCCTCCTTATTTTGCCCAAAAAAAAAAATGGTGTTGTGGAGGCTCGAACCATGAATGCCTGCTCTGCAGCCAGCATCTCTACCGCTACACTATTGCTTTCTGGTTTATTTTGCATATTTAGTTTTTATATGCTTTCCCACTGACTGCTAACTGTAGCTGCACTACGGGCACACCCGCGCAAACGAGCGCACTCATGGTTAAACATCTTTACAATTAAAAAAAAAAATTATAACATGTTCATTTATATTTATTTTATGTTCATAGTCTGTGGGGGCATGTGTTGTGTTCTGTTTATTCACATTTCCGTGGACTCTGTCGTGGGTGTTTCCTTTGGGTACTTTTCCTCTTCTGGGGGCGTGTCCGCTTACAGGCCTCAGCCTACGGACACGCCCCCTACTGTCTTACACGAACCGTGTTGGCCTTCAGTGTGATTCAGCATGCTCTCATGAATATGCAGAGCATGCTGACATCACTCCGTTTAACTGCAGCCTCCGTGTAAGAGTTATAACTCTTACACGGAGGCTTCATGAATCCTGCCCACTGCCTTGATGACGCAAATGCTGACACATCTGTTCTTGTGCAAATGCTAAGTAAACTGTCTTCAAGGAAACGCCTTGTGGATTAGAAAAGCACATTTTTAACCTTTCTTAGAAAAACATGTCCTGTTGCCCAGTGAAAGCAGATTACATTCTTGTCATGTCTGTAAAAAGTCAGCTTTCTTGATGTGTGTGTAATACACTCATAAGCAAGTTCCTTATTTTTTTAAGCCACAGTCATTTAGTATGGTTGCTGATCACATATTACTAAACTCTGTTTCTGCATTTAAGCAAACTTTTTCTTTCAGCATATTTACAACAGAATTAATTTCAGCCTTATGTTCATAATATCTAACAATTCCCTCTGTTTTTAAACATACTCAAAACATTTTATACTGATATGTATTTTTGATCATATTATATAGAGAACACAAGAAACAAACCTTTAGTCTTCTTTTGATACAACAAATCAAAATGCAATTTTACATAGTTAATACAATTATATTAAAGTATTACTACCAAACTGAATGTATTTAACAACTTTTTCTTTTGCAGACCATTCTGTGAAATTATTTTATCAGTTATGAGCTGTGTCTGCTTTAGTTTAACTTGATTAATTTATTCCTTTGCAATTACAGAATTTAATTTATGACTTAGAACTGTTTCATTAACTCTTTGCAACTGTTGAATTAACTATAAGAGACAAGAACCATGTGCTACTGCACGCATTTATACACTACTGAAAATATGCAGTTTCAATGTCATTTTAACCATAACATTGTGATCATGTTTTTGAACTGCTCATTAACATCTTGGTAAAATACTGAACTGAGCTTAGATAAAAAAATATTTGAAAGCAATTATTTTACTGGAGTAAAACCAGTGATATTACAACTTGACAAATTACTTTTGAACTTATTACAATGTATTCTGTACAGTATGTATTTACACAGACTGTTTGCTATGCATTTTACTGAATTCTTCTGCAAATATGTATATACAAAGACTATCATTTGTACTGAATTTTTCTGCATTTGTACATACAAATACTATCATTTGTACTGAAATTTTCTACATTTGTACATACAAAGACTGTAAAGTACATTTAGTCTAATCTTACAAATTTAATAACATTAATATTAAGCAAAATCTTGGAAAATGTTTATGTCTCTAGAAATATCTAGTGGAATTGATACCAAATCCATCTGTCCTGTTATTTTAAACTACATACTCAGCAATTAAAAATATTCATTCTTTTTTATACCAACATTGTTTTGTCAAAAACATATTAAAAAATAGTGACCAATCTTGTTCAGTTTTTTACATATCTTTACTCTGTCTTGTATAGCTGTAATCAATTTTAAGCCATCTCTTGTTTTTTAAACCATCTCTTGTATAACTTTACAGTTTAACAAGTTGTAAATACAATTTAATACTAAAATATCTTATTCTGTCAGGTTCAATCTGTTTACCAATATTTCTAATGCACTAATACCTGTTTTTTCCTCACCCTAAAAGAGTATTGTCAAGAAGGAATGAAATATTATTTTTTTCTTGTAGCTTTATTTCTCACCCTTGTTGTTTATTTTTTCTGTAGCTTTATTTCAGACCCTTGTTTATTTTTTTATGTAGTTTTATTTCAGACCCTTGTGCAGTACTGCTTATACAGTCAGTGTAAAACTGAGAAAGTACCCCTCCCCCTCTAGTATTACACTATTGTTTATTTGCTTTATAATGTATGTCAGCCCAACACTTCGGTTATACATTTGCTTTATTAGGTTATTAAACTATAGACCTTTGTCTGATTTGATCATCTTTTCTGTTGCCTTTGCTGCCTACTTCTACTAGTAGTAGTTATTTGTACCCTCCTGTCTACTTTATTTAAACTGTATGTATACTATGACCCATCTGCTGGCTATACTTGATGTAACTAAGGTTTTTTTTATTTTTATCAGTGACATATATGCACAATTGTGATGTTTTATTATAATTACCAAATAGTGTTGCATGTGAACATTTTAACAATTATGTTTTAATAACAATAGGTTTTTAGAAAAAACTCAAGCCACTTGTCTGGCAATCTTGTTTCTTATCTTATCTGCTCAACATTTCCTGTAACTATTCATCCAGTCTAGGAAGGTCTGAGCTCACATTTCATACTATGTAAACTATAATTAATTCTTTTGGCATTTTTCCTTTAATGTGATTGTGATTTGCATAACTATCTATATAAACAGACATTATTTTACAATTAGCTTAAATGGATTTCAGTATTTTATTTATTTAACTATTTAACTGTCCTGCCATTAATTTTACAAAAACTGTTTAACTAATACCATCTGTGATTTTATTTCTTTTTAAAATTCAGAACTTTAACTGTCCGGTGTTACTATATAATTATAAAAAATTGTAAAAAACAAAATAGATATTAGTTTAACATATGTTTATACTTACATTATTTATATTTGCTGTTGTCTGCCTTTTGCTTTTGTGCATTGTAAACAAATGTACACTAGATGAAAATAACATACATGCATGTCTGTCTTGTATCTGTATATCTTTATACAATCATGTCAGTGTTGTGGATGTAAATCTTTACTCTTATTAACTATTTTTATTTAATTTTATACATTAGAACAGTTTTGTTTACCTTTTGACTATGCTAAGAATGGCAGTCATATGCTCTACTTTACTGTAGTACTGATAAATGTCTTGCTTTAACTGAATGAAAGTAAAACATTTGAGAATGATTTGTCAGATCCTACCATCCTACCATGTAAGCTTAACCATTTTCAAAACACAAACATATTATAAAATATATCTCTTTTGTACAGATCAGCTGTAGTTTCCTACTCTTTCCCAATGTATGTAGGAAGTCAGTCTCTGTCAGTTCAGCTAATCTATTTTCTTCATCTTGTAACGGTTGTTTAAGAGTCTCCTGTAATATTGCACGGTCTTTCTGACATTTTTTAGTAAGCTGTTCTGCTGAATTTGAAACTCCTATGCACTTTTGAAAAGATGTATGTATAACTTGTCTAAACTTCCTGAACTCATCGTGTCTGTCTTTTAGAAGTTTACTACATTCCTTTGTAACAAAATGTACTAGGGGTTCTATCAGTAACTGATTTGACTCACATGTGGTGACAGGACATAACTGTTCAACATCTGAATATAATAGAAACACTTTACTCTTAGTTAATTCTTTATCATGAACAGATCTGTCTTTACAGTCTATTTTTTTAGCAATATTATGTAATACTTTTTTATGGCATAATACACAAAATGCAGTTTTTGTTGAAGCACACAATAAACATTTGTCATATTTCACATGGTTTTCTTTGAGATACCAGTTAAATATTGTAATACATTTGCATAATGCCTTACTATCAACCTGCCCTACTAAGGTTTTACATTTACTAATGTGCTGTGTATACCAACATTGCAATTTTTTACATTTGCTTGAATTATGTCTGAAAATATCCATACTGTCTAATATCCAAACTGTCTAATATCCAAACTGTCTAATATCCAAACTGTCGAATAGCATCCATACTAAAAAATGTGACGTAGAAAAAAAAGTCTTACCAGTGAGCAAGAAAACAGGTGATCAGGCTGTTGTTGCTGATGACTAGAAATTTTTCAGAGTCACTTGAGAAGCTGGTGAAGTACAACAGGCAGCAGACTGCTGTACAAGTGGACATCCACCTTTTCTTGGAGAATTTATGGCACTGCGAATTTCTTGAACTAGTCTCACTCCGGATTTTAGATGTCTAAAAAACTTTACTACTGCAAGCTGCATAAACTGGAATACTTCTGTTTAGGATTTACACATACGTACAACTGTTAGTTACTGCAATTTAACTGAAGTAACCCTCTGCAGGGCTTACCATCACTCCCCCTGTGTTTGAATGCAGATTATAGGTTCAAATGCAGGGATTAGGTTCAAATGCAGATTTTAGGTTCAAATGCAGGCTAGCTTGCCATTGAAAAACTATATGGATCTCTTCTTACTGCTTGCTTGCTCTTGCTTGCTGTGGGATTTGAAGTCTTCTTAAGACACTCAGTCTTGCTGGCTGGAATCAAAGTCTGGTTATAATTGCATTCACAGTCTGTTGCATACAGAAACTTGCAGAATATACACTGATGAGATAATATACTTTGCAGCACCTGTCTTTAAGAGCAGTAACCAATAACTTTTATAATAAACCACATGTACTTCTGTTACAGCTTCAGAAAATGTTCCACTTTACTTCTCATATAGTACAGATGATGTGAGAGATATAACATTTACCTCAGGACAAAACGTGTCCCTACCATACCCCTAACATAACTAGATTTAATACAGACTTTATATATTTTTTAGTTAAACACACACCCTCTTGGTTTTGGAAAGATACTGCCTTGATGACGCAAATGCTGACACATCTGTTCTTGTGCAAATGCTGATAAGTAAACTGTCTTCAAGGAAACGCCTTGTGGATTAGAAAAGCACATTTTTAAACTTTCTTAGAAAAACATGTCCTGTTGTCCAGTGAAAGCAGATTACATTCTTGTCATGGCTGTAAGAAGTCAGCTTTCTTGATGTGTGTGTAATACACTCATAAGCAAGTTCCTTATTTTTTTAAGCCACAGTCATTTAGTATGGTTGCTGATCAGATATTACTAAACTCTGTTTCTGCATTTAAGCAAACTTTTTCTTTCAGCATATTTACAACAGAATTAATTTCAGCCTTATGTTCATAATATCTAACAATACCCAATACCTGGATGATTGTCTAATTCAGGCAGAAAGCCAGGACATTATTTTGAATCATCTGGCCTTTGTTCAAAGGGTACTGACTTGTCTGGGGTTCACCATAAACGAAAAGAAATCACACCTGGTACCCTGTCAACAAATTATATTCCTGGGAGCAAGCTTGAATACAACTTCCCAGATGGCTTTCCTCATGCCAGAGAAAAGGATTCATTTGACAACCTACTTCAAACAAGTGGTCACAAAAGCCCAGCTATCTGTAAGGCAAATGCTGCAAGTCTTGGGGTTCATGGCCTCCGGCATTCTTCTAATTCCATATGCAAGGCTGCATATGAGGAAACTACAATGGTATCTCAATAGCCTATGGTGTCAACATTCACATGATCTAGAAGCAAGGATTCCTATCATACCTTGCCTATGCATAGAGTTGCTTTGGTGCGCAGAGGCCTGCCACCAAAATAGGGGACTACCATTTGCATTACTCTCTGCTACCCAAATCTTAACAACAGATGCATCAGACTATGCATGGGGGGCTCACCTGGCAGAGAAGTGCATTCAGGGCAAATGGAACCCAAGTCAAATGCACCTGCTCATAAATCAAAAGGAAATGTTAGCTGTACAGAATGCTCTGACAGCCTTCAAGGACCACATTCTTCAAGGACAACTAATGGTAAAGACGGACAACATCACTGTCATGTGGTACATAAACAAGCAGGGAGGTACACTTTCTTACCCCCTCTGCAGACTAGCCATGGCATTGTGGAACTCAGCCTTGAGCTACCAAGTGACTCTACAAGCTCAATTCCTGCCAGGAAAACTAAATACACTGGCAGATGGACAAGCAGAAACCTCATAGACCCACACAAGTGGAAACTGGAACCAAGGATTTTCAACATGTTGACAAGCAAATGGGGGAGCCCAGATATAGAGCTGTTTGCCTCCCCCCAGAATCATCAACTGGACAAATTTTGCACAAGGATTCCCCACAAGCTAGCTTGGAAAGTGGATGCTCTATCCTTCAGCTGGAAAAACCTATCAGTTTATGCCTTTCCTCCTCTGCCTCTGCTCTCCAAGGTACTACTAAAGATCAAACAGGACAAGCCAAGGACAATTTTAATTGCACCAGACAGGCCTTGCCAACAGTGGTACCCACTCTTGCGCAGTGTGTCATGCTTGGCTGCATGGCACCTGCCTCAGACTCCTTCCCTGTTGTCTCAGCAGGAGAACCAGATTCTGCACCCTCAGCTGCAAACCCTGAACCTAGCAGCCTGGCTATTTACCTAATCTCTCCTTTACCATCCCTCAGTAAATCAGTGATGGATATCATTTTAGAGGCAAGGAGGCCTAGTACTAAAAAATCTTATGCTGCAAAATGGAAAATATTTCGTGCCTGGAATCAGTCTCAAGGAATGAATGCAGCAGTGCCCAATTTACTTCAGATTCTACAATACTTGACTAAGATGCTTCATAAGGGCTTGTCCTTTAACTCCATCAAAATTCATGCCTCAGCTATTTCAGCTCATTATAGCACAGAGCCTCCCCTCTTCTCTCACCCACTGCTCAAGCAGTTCTTCAGAGGGAAAAAAATTTAAAGCCACTCAGGAGAGTTCCAACCCCAGCCTGGGATCTTAACTTTGTCTTGGAGAAACTCACTCTTTATTTATTTATTTATTGACATTTGTTAACCGGGTTTGTCCAGCTGGGCTTGTGGCCCATTTTTAGTGGAGACCAGAGGAGAAAAGCTCCAGTAGTACATTGTAAACAAGTACAATTTTAAACAATATTGATATAATAGCAGTTAAAGTAAAAAGATTCACATATGTGCCAGTGTGCCACACAGTCACAGCCCTTAAGGCTAAACAACACACCTAATACACTTGTAATAGATGACTGTATTGTCAGACACACTGACATCCCACTCACCAGGCTGAACAAGGAGAAGGTCACTGTAAGTTGCCTGTCGGGTGCCAGGATCCGCCACATAACACAAGCACTCAGGTCACTCCAAAGCAAGTACAAATATGACTCCGTCATTGTCCATGCTGGTGTGAATGACCTGAGATGTACCTCCCTGGATTACATGAAAAGAGACATAGAGGTGCTCTCTGATCATGTAGCCCAGGCCGGTATGACCCTGACCTTGAGTAGCATCTTACCCTCACCAAGAATGATGCCACAGTATAAAGACAAAATGATCAATTTTAACAATTGGCTAAAGTATTGGTGTCATTCAAAGGGGATCCAGTATCTGTCAGCCTGGGATGACATGCTCGACAAGCCACGTTGCTTCGCTAGGGACGGCTTGCACCTGTCACCCCTGGGCTTTCGAATACTGGCTAAGGCTCTTGCCACCCCATAGTGCCTTTTTTAGGCAAGGCTCAAAAGACAAACCCACCTCCATAGACAACACAAAGAAAAAGAAACTAAGGGTAATGCTGCTCAACGCCAGAAGTCTAAACCTCAAGATACACGCACTCGAGGCTCTCCTCAGTATGGAGAATATCGATATCTGTGCAGTAACAGAAACCTGGTTCAAGGCTCCCGAGAGCACCCCAGCACTACCAGGTTATACCTCATACCATGCTTTTCGGCCCCAAAACTCAGAGCGAACCACAAAAGGAGGGGGAGTATCCATATTCATCAAAGATACCCACACCTCCAGGTTAGTGGTACTGCATGAAGCATCGGAGACCATCCATGTGCAACTAACAGTGGGCAAAACTGCCTTTCAGTTTGTAGCCTGCTACAGACCACCCTCCCAAACTCAAGAACCCCACTCGGCTTTCCTGAGAACACTGGAGAATATGAAGGTCTCTCCAAACACCATTATATTGGGTGACTTCAACTACCCAAACATAGACTGGGAGCACTACTCAAGCCCCAACACCCTCGCCCAATGGTTCCTAGAATTTATAAACTCAAATGCTATGGAACAACTGGTCACCACTCCCACAAGAGGGGAAAACATGTTGGACCTGATCATCACCAACATGGGGACTCTATGTTCCATACCAGAGGTATATCCCTCATTGGTAAGATCTGACCATAAATTAATCTCACTGGACATCCATATCCCATCCCCACTCCCAGCCAAGGAAACCACGGTGAAGAACTTCTCAAAAGCAAACTTCACACTTCTCAAAACTGAGGAGGAATCCTTCAAAGCCCCCGGGCCAGTGGAAAATATGGTCCAAACCACAGAATCCTTTACAAACGCTTTCTATGGACACCTACAGGAATGCATGGATCGTGCTATCCCAAATAAAACCAAGACTCATTCCTCCAAAGGCAGGAGACCTGTCTGGTGGACCCCAGCCATAAATAAGCTATACAACAGAAGGAGGAAGCTACTACATGATAGAGCAAAATCTCAAAAAGGGAAGGCATCTCTGATCAGTACTAGCAAGAAACTACGATCCCTCATAAAATCATCTAAGGCCAGCTTCGAAAGAAAAATTGCACAAGATGCTAAAGATAATCACAAGGCCTTCTTTAGTTATGTCAGGAATCTGGGTGGCAACTCCCAGATATGCTCTGAGTTAGTTCAAAATGACAAAAAATACACTGAACCCACAGACATTGCCAACATCCTGGCAGACAGGTTCAGTACAAACTTCTCTCCCCCTTCCCCCCCAAAAGAGCAAATGTCTATCCCAAAAGAGTGTAGCCTCCCTGACATCACAGATGCACAGGTGAGAGCTGCCCTCTCCAAAGCAAAAAACACAGCATCAATGGGACCGGACGGTGTCCCAGGCTGCGTCTTGCATGAACTCCAAGAAGAACTGAGCCCTCACATAAAGTCACTGTTCAATCTCAGCCTTACTACAGGATATGTACCCAAGGAATGGCGTACTGCAACAGTGGTCCCACTCCACAAAGGTGGTGCCACAACGGACCCCGGAAACTATCGCCCTATAAGCCTGACTAGCCTGGTCTGCAAAGTTATGGAGCATATCATCATGAAACTCATAAACAAAGACACTGGGAACCTCCAAACACTGGATCCTACCCAATTCGGCTTTGTTAAGGGCAGATCTTGCCTCTTGAACCTTGTTGACTTCTTTGAAACAGTCACCAAGGCCATAGATGAAGGGAAGGTAGTCCACACAGCCTACCTGGACCTCACAAAAGCCTTCGACACAATACCCCACTCGGGCATCATAAATAAGCTCACCGGCTTAAATATCAACCCCTATGTCACAAGATGGGTTGCAAACTGGCTCAGGGATAGAACCCACATGGTCAGAATTGCAGGTGCCATGTCAGACTCTAAACCAGTTACAAGTGGCATCCCACAAGGCTCAGTCCTGGGACCTCTCTTGTTTGGTATATATTTCTCTGAGGTACAGGCTAACATGGGAGGACTATGGCTGACCAAGTTCGTAGATGACTGCAAACTGGGTGCCATAATCGACTCGCCGACTGACACAAGCATCCTCCAAAAGGGTCTCACAGAGATGGATAACTGGTGCCAGAGCCATGGCCTAAAGCTAAATGCCAAAAAGTGCATGGTCATCCCCTTTGGGAAAAACAAAGTGCCCACAAATTACCACATAGTTGGTAAACCATTAAGTACGGAAGAAGTAATTAGGGATTTGGGGACCCAAGTAGATAGCAATCTCTCCTTTGACAATCACGTTGCCAAAGTGGTTAGAAAGACCTTCTATATAGCCCACCTTATCACGAAAGGGTTCACATCTAGATCAAGAGAGGTCATTGTGCCCCTCTACTCATCAGGCCCATAATGGAATACAATGCCCCATTTGGGATGTACCTTACCCGACACCTGCAGCAACTGGAAAGACCCCAAAAGTACCTCACCAAGAGGATCAAGGGACTCAAACAGATGCCCTACGCAGTTAGGCTAAAGAAACTCCAGCTCTACTCAGTTGCTTACCGCCTACTCAGAGGCAATCTGTGCCTGACGTATAAAGCCATGTCCAACCCAGAATTAATGGACATGCTCCACCTCAGGAAATCCAAATCCCTTAGAGCTACATGCACCAGGGACTTAAACCTCAGCACAGAAATAAATAGGACATGCTGGCGGGACAGATTCATATCCCAGAGGCTCCCCTCACTCTGGAATAAAATCCCAATCCATGTTAGGCAGAGTCCCTCAATGACCCTCTTCAAGAGAAATCTTGATGAGTGGATGGGAGATCGTAGGTTTACCCCTGGAATCTCTTCTGTGTCCCTACTAGACAGAGGCACAGTAAATTAACCTCAAAAGGGCTATCTTCTGTGACCTACTATACAGAGGCACAGTCAACTAATCTAAAAGGGTGGTGAAAGCCAAACACACTCTGGCTAGGCTTATAAATGCCCTAGGGGAGATAGCCTAGTATCAACCTATGAACCTATGAACCTATATGTTGGGTTACATGCATAAAGTTAAAGTTGCATTAAAAAGAAGCTAAGTAACAATTTTACATTGATATAGTTCAATAGCTCAACAATAAAACATTTTTGTTTGTATAAAATTATGCAAATGCATAGTAGACACATTGGAGAGAGAGGTGTAATGAGGTACTAAGTATGGTCCTTTTGAGGGTACATAAAGGGAAGGAAGACTAGGTAGGGTCAGGGCAAGGGCAGGTTCTGGAATTGAGAAAATAAGCTTTTAATTCATTTTTAAAGTGTGAGGTGTGGGAGATTGAACGTAAGTCAAAGGGAAGTTTGTTCCAAGCATGGGCAAGGGAGTGTTTGTAGAGTAGTTTGCATACTGACCGTTTTGGGTGGTAGATATCAAGTAATTGTTGGTTAGAAGTACTGAGGGTCTGGGATGGGATGTAGATGGAGACTAAGGAAGATAGAGGGTTTATAAAGAATGGAGTGTAGCATATGAAATTGATAAGATAGCAGAAATTGGGGAAGTTGAAGCCATTGAAGAGAGTTTAAAGAAATGCAGTGGTGTAAGTTGTATGGGGAGTTAGTAATGAATCTCCTAACATGTACCTACCACATCACGTGTTACAACCACTCATTACAAAACAAGTCTTCCCTCATCCATAAACCTACAGCCATTATCTCTCCCACCCCTTCTTCATACTCCCTAACAATAATCCCCACCCTATTCAACACCACTGTCACTACTTATACCTTTCTTAAACCCATCAATGCCAACCCCAAATCCTTTATGAACCAAACATACATTAAAATACTGCAAAAGATAGTGAAAACACTGCAAAAACTACAATGTGAACTATTAAATAATGGCGATATCCACCCTAACCCAGGTCCCTATGATATATATCATCCTACTAATACACAACTACCCAAACTAACTCAAATCAATACTAGACCAGCAAATAGTCTACTCATTCTAAACCTAAATATCAGGAGCATCAACAAAAAGATACATGAGCTTCATACTCTAATCTCACAATATACTCCAGATATAATCAGTTTAACAGAAACATGGCTAAAGCCAATTACCAAAGATACAGAGATCCTACCACCTGGATACAGTATCCTTCGGCTAGACAGACCAAAGAAGAAAGGTGGAGGCATTGCTCTACTGTATAAAAATACACTATCCATAGCTAAATCCGAGTTGTCTTTATCCCCTCTGGACAAGGCAGAAATACTCTTAAGCAGGCTCAAATTAGGTAACAACAAAACTATTAACATAGTTACAGGCTATATCCCCCCAGGCAATAATATCCCCATCATGGAAAATCTACTGCAATGGCTATCACAAACCCTGCCACAAGAAACTATTTTATTAGGGGACTTTAATATTGACTGGCTTACTTGCTCATCCCAGGCTCCCACTAATCATATCAACCTACTTACCTTCTCTCAACTAATCAAAGAACCCACCCGAGTCGACAAAAATAGTCAAAGAGAATCACTTTTAGACTGGATTCTACTAAATAAAATACCTCCCTCATACTTAGCAGGTACCCTTCCTGACTCACTAAGTGACCAGCAAACTACCTTCCTACTCAAATATAACACCCACTACCCTCAAACCACTATACTCCAAACAATAAGAAACAAAAAACACTTCAACTTATCAAACTTCTTACAAGACCTACAGCTCTACAACTGGTCGCAACTGTATTACTTACCCCTTGATGAAGCTATCAAACACTTCAACTCTACCTTTTTAGAGATACTAAATAGGCATGCCCCTCCAAGAACTACCAGAATTAAATCCAAAATAGTTCCATGGTTAACAAGGGAAACAAGGCAAAAAATAAAAGATAGGAATACAGCCTGGAAAGCCTGGAGGTCCAACAAAAATCCAGGAACACAGCTAGCATACCAGCAATTAAGAAACCTTACTAAGAAACTAGTAATACAAGATAAAATAAATTACTTTATAACCCATCAAACCCAATACTCAAACAATCCAAAAAAATTCTGGGCAGGCTTAAACAGGTTACTACACCCTGGCAAAACCACTACCCCACCCCCAACAACAGGTTTAACAAAAGAAAACATAGCTGAATCATTTAACTCATTCTTTACTGAAACTGTACTTGCTCTTGCCCAAAATCAAACCTATACAAATACTACTAGTACCTCCCCCAAACCAAACAACAGCCCCACATTTAAGCTACAACTTACCTCGACCTCCTATATAAGAAAACTACTATCCCAAATAAAACCAACAACAATAGCAGCAGATTCCCTCCCCAATGAATTCTTAAAACTAGCAGCAAATGAAATAGCTAAACCAGTCTCAATCCTAATTAACCGATCCATATCAGAAGGTTCAGTACCCTTGATCTGGAAAACTGCCTATATTATACCCCTACACAAAGGGGGAAATTCTTATGACATATCTAACTACAGACCAATAGCAATACTATCCCCACTTGCTAAAATATTAGAAAAATGTATCCACCATCAATTAATGACACATCTCACGGATCAAGGGCTCCTATCTCATACACAACATGGGTTTTGGCCAGGACATAGCACCACTACTGCCCTGCTAGCATTCACAGATACCATTAATCACAACAGGAATAATGGTAAACTTTCTTCAGCCCTCTTCCTTGAACTATCAAAGGCATTTGATATGGTTAACCATGAGAAATTAATCTCCCATCTTGTAAACCTAGGCCTTGATAACTTATCAGTCTCCTGGTTTAGAGACTACCTTAACAATAGACAACAGGCAGTACTATGGAATAATAACTTATCTCCACTCTTACCTGTTACACTCGGAGTTCCTCAAGGATCTATACTAGGCCCCTTGCTATTCTCAATTTTTACAAATAATCTCCACTCAGCTACAAAAAGTTCAACCCTTATACAATATGCAGACGATTCAACTATAATATCTAATGCCCCTACTTTACTAGACCTCCACAAAAATACCCAGGATAACTTTCACTCAGTGGAAACATGGCTCATTGAGAATGGCTTAATCCTCAACCCCAAAAAAACCAAGCTTCTGCTATTCTATACCTCAACTACAACTGCCCCCACATGCACCTTTATTATCCACTCTAATAATGGTACCCCCATATCACCTGATACCCAGACTAAACTACTTGGCATTACTATTGATAATAAGCTCAAGTTTGATGTACATATTAATCTGGCCATTAAAAATACTAACAAAAAGCTAGGCAGCCTCTACAAGCACAAAGTATTCCTGACCCATAATGCTAGAACTACAATTGCACATTCACACCTTTTCTCAACACTACTGTATGCCTCACCCATCCTGATTAACTTATCCAAAACAGAAATCAATAAAATGACAACCTGCTACAATCAGATAGCCAAATTTGACAACAACAGCTCATATAGAACTCATCACTGCCTAAACCTAAAGCAATTGGGTTGGATGGAACTACCTAACTTACTTATCTATAGTCAGCTAGTTACTACTCACAAGATACTCTATCAACAAAATATATCTCCTTCACTGGGTAACATTATCCAACAATATTCATGTTCCAGGCAACTCCGCTCAACTGATAAACTACAGTTAGCTGTTACTAGATCCAACAACCATGCAGGAGATTCCCTTTACTCCTCTTATGTGGCCAAAATCTGGAACTCCCTACCCACATCTTTATCCCTGATAACCTCACTGCCTAAATTTTAAAAAACTATCCGCAACTTCCTCAGTAACAAATGGTTATGTCCATGCTCTACTCCAGACTAATACCTGCACCACTTCAGTACTATGGTAACTATTGTCCTAAACTAGAGTCATATCTGTTACTTGCATATAAACATGTACCATATCAAAGTTATGATAATATTCATATAACAATGTTACTATTAACAATGTAATACTGTTTAATGACTATTGCAACTGTATCCGTCTAGTCTCTGCAGCCTATACCTATATGTGTCAATAACCAGATACCCTACTGGATCTAGTTGAAATATGTATCTGTCTGTAACTTTAATCTATAAGTGTCTGCAATTTATACCTGTAAGTGTCATTAACTAGATACCTTACAGGATCTAGGTGAAATATGTACCCAAGTTTGTCTGTATGTTCTGTTTAATTGTCTCTTTGGAGCTTTTCTCCCTGGGCCTCCACTGAAAATGGACATATATCCAGCTGGACTATCCCGGTTAACAAATGTAAAATAAAATAAATAAATAAATAAATAAATCTGGCTATTTTATGGTAAGTCTTCCTCCTTTTGAGCCAGGTGCTACTGCAGATTTAAATTTTTTCTCCTGGAAAACAGCTTTCCTTTTAGCAATCACTTCTGCAAGAAGGGTATCTGAATTACAGGCCCTTATGGCAGTGGAACCTTTCATCATCTTTCATGCGGACAGGGTGCCCCTCAGAACCAATCCCTCCTTCATGCCCAAGGTGGTATCCAGTGTGGCTCTTAATCAGTCCATTCATTTGCCTACCTTCTTTCCTAACCCACAGAACAAAGGGGAACGGATATTGCACTCTTTAGATGTGCACAGACAGCTTAGATTCTACTTGGACAGGACTAAACCTCAAAGGAAATCTGAACAACTGCTTGTGGCATTTGCTAAAGGGATAGAGGGGAAAGCTATTTCAAAACAAACCATTTAAAAATGGATAGGCCACTGTATTCATTTCTGCTATAAGCACCATGGAAAACCTATCCCACAGGGTATCAGACCCAGTTCAACCAGGGCTGCATCTACCTCTACAGCCTTTCTCAGGGGCATCCCTACTAGGGGCATCCTACAAGCTGCTACCTAGAGTTCTGTACATACTTTCACCAAGCATTATCATTTGCCAATTTTCTCTAAATCCAGCGCTGGCTTTGCCACTGCAGTCTTGCAGAGCCTTATAGCTGGTCCTAATTCTATTTAAATTCCTCCTCCCAACCTTAGC
Organism: Protopterus annectens; assembly: GCF_019279795.1. NCBI lineage: Eukaryota > Metazoa > Chordata > Ceratodontiformes > Protopteridae > Protopterus > Protopterus annectens. The sequence goes on from NC_056734.1 coordinate 276,700,751, forward strand.
TTTGGGAATCTACCCAAATGTAATGACTGCAACAGTGAAACACAAAGAACATAGTACAGTTGTGTACACTTACCATAAATGTAGATGTTCGGTTGTATTCACTGTTGCAGTCCTGGTTACCCTCCCTCCAGCCCCCTTTCTTCTTTTGGCTATACCTCTTCTCTAACTTACTATGCTCTAAAAGCTTTTTAGTGTATTTGCTTTTTTGTTGGAGGTATATCCTTGTATTTATAGATTTAATTGCTTCCCATTAGAGGGGCATCTGACATCTGGGGCAAGAAAAACTGATGTAATGGCACCAGCTGCATGCTTTATACCCCTGATGACCTGATGTCATGGAAGAAGGGACAGCAACTGACGCAGGACCCAAGACTTTGTTAATCAGGCCAACTGAGGGCTACTGCAAGCAGATAACCCAAATGTAATGACTGCAACAGTGAATACGCTTGAGCATCTACATTTATGGTAAATGTACACAACTGTACTTTTTTAAACCTGGTTAAGCAGTTGCCTAAAAGTTTGAAGGAGCTTTGTTGTTTTGTGTTGTTGCTATACTTTCCATGCTTTATCTCTAATAATCATAAGGTTCTTACTTTGCTTAGAAAGTTAAGGAGATTGATTAGATTTGACTATTTTCTTATGTAAAGGAGCAAGGTTACTTTAGGGTGTTTAGAAATACTGAATTTAAACTATGAATAGCCTCATCTATTGGGAGAGTTTTAATGTGGAACATTTTATGGCTTTTAGAGTATTAATAAATGACTGTTGGTTGAAATTAGAGAGGTTACATGTCCATCTTAATTCATGTATTTTGACCTGATAGATGATGAGTCTGTGGGTATAAGCTGGAAGGTGGTCACATAGAGACTCAGGGAGAGTTTCTGCAGAGGTGAATTTATCTGTGTCAGAAACTATTATTCAGTCAAGAGTAATACCCTTGCCGTTAGTCTTATTATATCTGATTAGGTTTTTATGAGTTGCATAAACCCAAAGAGGTTTATGTTTGAGACTGGAAAGTCCAAGGTCAGGTTCTGCCAATGGTGCTGGTATTGCCTTGTGTGATGGTTTCATTAGTGAAATAGAAGATATCCAGGGCAGAATGTCTTCCATTAAGGGTATATTGTTACCACGGGGAATGTAGAGTGTAATAATGCATAGATTTTAGTCTTCTTTAGCTTTAGGAATGCAATAAGTATTTCGGCATTTTGAAATTTAGGGATGGGTTTGCAGTATAGGTAGAGTATGTATGAGTTAGGATACAGTAGTGCTAAATGATCTGCTTTCTTTTGGAGTCTGTTGGCTCTGATAATGGTGTATCTCTGAGAAAATCCTTCTGTGTCTTTTATGCTGAGCTTAAGCCTGGTTTCAGTAACGGCAAGGATAACAGACTTATACTGTGATATGCAGGCATGAAGTTCAGTAATTTTATTTTGGATGCTACATAAATTTACTTTGACAAAGTTTAGTTTTTTTGGGTGAACCTGCAGAATAGGGTGAGGGTGAAGTGGTATTAGATGGTAGCATAGTGGCATTATCTGTGATGAAGTTATGAGGTTGAGAAGAAGGATTGTGTAGGTTAGAGGTATAGGAACTGGTTGAGGTGTGACTAGGGTACAGCTGTATCACACATGGTCTAATGTGTGAGGTATTATGGAATACATAGTAAGATCTGTTTTTTGAGGTGGATGAAGAGGACCTGGGTTCGGTTAGATGTCATCACATTGAGAGATTGTGGAGGTGTAGAATTTGGCTGGATATTTTATTGTGTAGGTTTTGAGATGGCAGGGTAGAATTTTGTGTCTAAAGTATAGGTAGAGAGCTAAGTCAAATAGGTAGGGAGAAATTTCATGGAATCCTTTGGTGAAATTATAATGAGGCCAAGAGGTGGTAGCAGTGGAGAAAAAGTTCAATGTTACCGGGTAGTAGTAAACTCTAGCATGGGCTAGGAGAAGCAGAGTGATAGAAAGTATGGTAGATGGAAACATGAGTAAGACTGTGGAGGTAGTGGTTGAAGGGAACAGCTAAGGTGGAAGCTAATATGACTGTGTGGTATAGAAAAGATTAAGTAAGAGGAGAAGATATGGTGTAAGTGATAGGTACAGTGAATGAAAGCGCAGAGATTATATATGAAGAAGGTAAATTGTATATACTCAGTGTATAAATGAGTAGGTAGAAATAGTGAGAAGTATAGATGAGAGCGAGAGAGATTGAGAGAGGATAAGGAGTAGTATCCTGTTTTGAGAAATAGTAAGGAGGAATAAGGAGGAAGTTAGTTATGCCAAGCTGCAGTAGTTATAGTAGTTGTGCATGTAAGTGATTTATGTAAGAGTGGAGGTAAAAAATATGATAGTAAATGGTTTAGGGTACATGTAGGAGAGTGATCACATACAAGATAAAGGGGCTAAGGGCAGAGGTGGTGTTATGATAGTGGAGCTGAAAAAGGGAAGAATTGAAAAGTGAGGAGGGGTTTGAAGAGAGACATGTGTATGGTGGATATAATAGATTAAATGATTGGTGGATATGATAGGTGAAACATTGAGTGGTGGTGGAGTTAAGTTAACCATAAAGGTAGTTGAAGAGAGAGTGGGTGGGAATTGGGGGTAGGGTAGGAAAGCAAAGTGACTCCAAGCAGAGTGAGGGCAAATGGAGTGAGACAGCATCCACAATCAGAGAATATTGCCAGTAAACCAAGAAAAGCTGTCTATTACTAGAAAGTGCAAATGGTGAGTATATTATTTAAACACACTGTGTTATTTTATAGTGCAACATGAGTTATTTAAAATAGATTATAGGAAAAAAACAAATCCTTTGTGGAAATGGCTTTTTGGGGAATACAAAGTATATAATAGTGTGTGTGTGTGTGTGTGTGTGTGTGTGTGTGTGTGTGTGTGTGTGTGTGTGTGTGTGTTTGTGTGTGTGTGTGTGTGTGTGTGTATATATATATATATATATATATATATATATATATATATATATATAGCTGTTTCATTTACTTGGGGAGGGACTTTTACTTATAAAAAATAAATAAAGAGTAAACTAATATGACCAAGGGCTAGAAGAAATGGGATGAGGGTCACTAGGTCATTCTAGCTGTAATAGCCCCACTACATAGTTGCTTGCTTAGTAAACAAGCTGGGTTATAGAAACATCACAGAAATGTACATAAAATAAATGTCCTCTCAGAGCAGTTTTTTGGTGCTCTGTCATAGGTTGATCTCTCCGAAGAATGCAATAAAGGTCTGCTGTTTTATGGATAGTAACTGTGCTTCTTGCTTTGCTTTATGAGGATGGATGTGGTCTGGAACAGAAGGCAGAGGAGAATATGGAAAGATTTGCTTGCTTGCTTGTTTGCCATACTATGAATGCTATCACAAAATACTGATCCCATGTTGAAAACGTGTTGACACTAGCATGGGAATAATATAACATTCACTAATACTGGAAATGCCATTTCAAGCAGTCACTTAAATTGGGGAAGCTACAGATTTATGCAGCTATGCATTACCAATTAATTCACTTTTCAAACACATTGCTAAAACAATAGTGTAGCACAAGTAACAAAAAATGAAAATAACAGGGGATAGATTTGAACCACTGAGGGCTATGTATGGCTATCAGCATGCAAAATCATGGATGTCTAGACTGTGGCTTATTGTCAAATAAGTTAGGTGACATTGTACATGTGTTTTGAGAGCTTGGGTCTAAGGTGGCACAGTAAGATGAGAGTATTGCAATATCCTTATGGCATCTCAGGCATATGTCTTGGATACTGCACACCACAGGTGTAAGCTTTGTGGGTTTATGCATGTGAACACACCATCAGGATAACGCATTCTCCCTTTTTGTCACAAATGCTGCTAAAAGCTAGGGCACCCAGGTAGTGGCTAGAGTAAAGACATATGTATGTATCATTAATAATCATCACCAATACCAGCTGCTGATGATCAACTGGTAGATTAGCTTAAAAGTGTTTATTTTCACTTGTATTTAAGCATCACATTTGTGCATTGCTGTGAACCACACAGTGGGGTTAGTGTTGCCCTGTATAGATGCAAACACCTTGAAACACAATTTTTCCCTAAACATCTGTCAGTGAAACTCTCCCAAGCATCCCTTCAGCACTACGGGCAACTCAGCTGCACACTGAGCAGCGTTGTCACATTTATCATCCCTAGCTTTCAATAGACCAAGCCCCTTTGTTAGTCCTAGTACAAAAAACTGGTCTAACTAGCCCACTCCCTTCCCTAATAGTATATATGGTAAAAAACTGCTATAATGAATGGGCAGTTCCCCATCATTTTTCCAGCCAGCCTGATTGACATGGGCATCCTGAGGGAATGTAGTAATTGCTTCATGTATTATTGACAACCATTTACTCCTAAAACAAACAAATACCCTGTGAGAGATGTAATTACATTATGAAATTGGAATCAGTTCTCTCATGTAACAACAAACCAGGCATCAAACAGGATGTGAGCACACACACTATACCGCTCACACAAAATAAGGCCACAACACACAAACCCACATACATGGAGGCACTCACTAGAAGCCTACCAAAAGATCAGAGACCTCCCAAATATAACCTTTTGCACACATTGCTATGCAAATAGAAACCACTACACATAATGCATACACCAGTGTCTCAGCAAATAAACTCCTAAGGCAAAACACCTCAAAACCTAATGTCTTGATCATAGGTGATTCCATAATGAGACACATAGATGTCCCACTCACCAGGCTGGACAAAGAGAAAGTCACAGTCAGGTGCCTGTCAGGTGCCAGGATCTGTCAAATCATGCATGCACTCAAGTCACTCAACAACAAGTACCATTATGACTCTGTCATAGTCCATGTTGGGGTAAATGACTTGAGATGTACCTCTCTGGACTATATGAAGACAGACATGACTGAATTCTAAGATTATGTGTCACAGACAGGTATGTTCCTAGCCTAAGCAGCATTCTATCTTCACCAGGAATAATGCCAAAATATAAACAAAAATTGATCAACAACAACAATTGGCTTAGTTTCTGGTGTCAGTCTAGGGGGATACAGTATCTGTCAGACTGGGAAGATATGGTCAATGTGCCACACTGTTTTGCCAGAGATGGTCTGCACCTGTCTCCTTTAGACTTTCATATACTGGCAAAGATGCTTGCCTCCTGCATAGCGCCTTTTTAGGCAATGTCAAAACAACAACATATCTGATGTAACAAAATCCACTCAAGACAAACTCAAGGCTCTGCTGCTTAATGCTAGGAGTCTAAACAGGAAACTGCACTCCCTGGAAGCACAACCCACTTTGGAAGATGCTGATGACTTTACAGTCATTGAAACATGGTTAAAGGCTGTGGAGAACACCCCAGCTATGCAAGGCTGCAATGCCTTCCACACATTCAGACCTCAAAATAAGCATGAAAGAGCAAAAGGTGGAGATTTGTTCATCTTCATTAAAGCTAAGTGCACCTTGAGACTGGTCAAACAGTATGACTCTCTTGAACTACTCCATGCCCAATTAACTATATGTAAAATACCCTACCACATCATTGCTAGCTATACGTTCCCCACCATGAACGAAGAAAAGCAGACCACCTACTTGGACTTACTGGAGTCACTTACCATACAATCCATCACCTTAGTCATGGGTGATTTCAACTATCCTTCCATTGACTGGGTGACATACACGAGCACAACATGCTTGCCCGTTCCAGGACTTTGTCAATACAGATGCTCTGGAACAGATAGTCTGCACCCCCACAAGAGGCTCAAATATCCTAGACATAGTACTCACTAACATGGAGGGTCATTGCACTCCCCCCTGTATGATGCCCTCCTTAGTAAGGTTGGACCTTAAAAAAACTTTTGCTCAAAGTAACTATTGAACCTGACACCCTCAAAGGAGAAAAAAAAAACTAAAAAAACTTTTCCAAAGCAAACTACAGCCTACTAAGAGATGGTATAAAAAGTTTTTTTTTATCCTTGCAATCACAATAACAATGACTCCTATGCAGAGGTATACACAAATGCCCTGTACAAATACCTAATAGACTTGGCTGTACCTGACTGGATCAAAACCAGGTTCCCCCAAAAAAACAAGTCACCCTGGTGGACATCAAGTATAAACAGGTTATATAACAAGGGGAAGAAACTGATGTCTAAGAACAAGAGGGAAATGGCCCAGCAGAGGAAGAATTCCCTCCACAGCTTGAACAAGGAAATCAGAAATCTTAAAGTAGATGGCCTCTGGCTTACCAAGTTTACTGACGATTGCAAAAAAGGTGCAATCATTGAGTCCCCCAACAAAGTTATATTACAGGAAAGGCTAACAGAGACAAATGACCAGTGCCAAAGCCACTGTCTAAACCTAAGTACAAAAAAGAGCATTATTATCCCCTTTGGCAAAGCAGAATTCCCTGCTAATTACAGTATTGACAGCACCTCCCCTAAGTTAAAACCCAGTGGTACGAGATCTGGGAACACAGGTTGATAGCAATTTAAACTTTGACCACCAAGTTTCCACAGTGGTAAGGAAAGCCTTCTACATTGTGCATGTCATATGTAAGGACATTGTATCCCGATGTAAGGATGTTATAACTCCACTGTAATCGGCCCTCATCAGACCATTAATAGATTACAATGCTTACTTTTGCATGCACCTCACCAGACACCTGCATCAGCTGGAGAAACCATAGAGGTTTCTCACCAAGAAAATCAGGGTCTCCAAACCATGACCTATGTGGATAGACTGAACTCTGAAACAGACAGTCTGCACTATTCACTGTCCTCTGTATCTTATTGGCTGCTGAAAGAATACTTCTGCTTGATCTACAGGGCAGTCTCCAACCCTGCCCTGATGGAAATGCTGCACATCTGCAAGTCAAATGGCACAAGAGCCATTTGCTCTAGGGATCTTAACTTAACCTGTGACATAAGCAGAACACACTGGGGAGACAGATATATCTCCCAGAGATTGTCACTCTTCTGGAATAACTTCCAGTTCACATGAAGAAGAGTTCCTCACTAACCCTATTCAAGCAAAATCTGGACAAGTAGATGGGAGACTGCAAATTCTCCCCAGGGGTGGCACCCATGTCCCTCATGGATAGGGTAGTCAGTGTTTATTATAGACTCACTCTGCAAATTACTTCCATCTAATCAAGGACAATTGGGGCAACTCGGGATTAACATGACCAGGCTTGTAAGGCCTCTACTCTAGGGCCACTAGTCTAGTATCTTCCTATGAACCTAAGTACATGACTTCAACCTGTATTTACACTTCAATATACACTGGCATGTCTTATTATTTTTGTGATATATGTGCCTATGTGTAGTGCTTAGACGTTGCTGGCACTTTGTACTTTTCCTTATCTCTGCATCAATTGTTGGTCTGCTTCAGCCAGGGGCCTGTGATGGGACACTACATTTTGGGTGTCCATACCATCTTTCATTTGTTAATGTGTTGTATCAGTGTCTGTTGCCTTATGATCCTTCTGCTGTGCCAGCAGTCATGTGATTGTTTATCTGTTTCTGTCTGGTATATTGTACATGCACATGCATGAGCAGTACACCATGTATTACTGTAATTGTGTATATATTTGTCTGTGTTTTTCAATACCTGCTGGTATGGCATTTTGTTTTTGCCACTTTTGTAGTGTCTACACTGCAGGCATAGACAAGCTGTGCAGTTTTCCTTACAGGTAGCTGTGTGTGTGTGTGTGTGTGTGTGTGTGTGTGTGTGTGTGTGTGTCTGCATGTGCATGCACGTGTGCATGCGTGTGTGGGTGTGCTTGTGTGTGTTCCTTTGGGAAACTACATTGCACAGTATGAATTCAATTGTTTTTTAATATTCATGTTGCTGACCTGCTTCCACTGCACATTACTACAGGACACACACAGCATACTGAGATGATGTGATAATGTTAGTATGTGGACACCCATACTTGCATCAGGGCTAGCCACCCAGCCATGTGAATTTTGTTTTTAAGTTATGGTCTCTCTTGATGTAACACCCCAATCCCATATACAAAATGGGAAAAAGAGGGTTGATGCCAATGCTGATATGGATACCTATATATTTAGTTGTGTAGAGGACAAAGTGCATGTCATACCTCTCAACTGTACAGATTTTTGCAGAATGTCCAGATTTTTGGCTCAAATTTTTGGTCTGTTCCTCATAAAAATTGTGTTTTTTGACAAACCACTGGGATTAGCAAAATATTAAAGTCACTAAATAATAGCATGCATTTGAATTTCAGACTTCATATCCTTCAGAAAATGTATGCTAACACAAATCCTGTTATTCTAACAACTTTCTAAGTTTATAAGAGCAATATTTAAAATGTTTCTCCATTTTTGGGCCTTTGTCTCCCCATTATGTCAGTCATTGTCCAGATTTCTTGTGCAAAGAGGTTGAGAGGTATGCCTGATGTTTTGTAAGTATTTTGCACATCATTTCTGAACAGGACAAACGTATGTGTGATGGATGCTATGATGTTTGCAGATGTTGTTTGGCTAAAGAATTACTGTTAAGATATAAATGGATGAAATATTATTATTTATTTATTTATTTTTATTTTACATTTGCTTACTGGGAAAGTCTGACTGGACACAGGTCCTTTTTCAGAGGAGATACAGGGAGAAAAGCTCTGAAATACAGTGTAGCAGTACAATAAGTACAGAAGAATTGCAAAAAAAATATAAAAATATAAAAATATAAAAGTATACAAAATACAGCAAAAAAATAGAAATACAAAAAGTAGACAGTAATATATAAAAACTAGACATCAGTATACAATGGTTGTCAAACTACTGAAGATTGACATACTTATATGGCTGGTAAAATTTACAGGAACTTTACACCATACACATAATACATAATGTTAGTGTGCATTCAGTACCAAAGTGAGCATATATTCCATTTGGCTACAGAAGGAGAGAAATATGACATGTATGAGGGGTGACTCCTGTGTTAGTATCAGAACCAGAATGAGCCAGGACAGGTGCAAGAACAGAACCAGGATTCAGTTAGGTGTGACTTCAGAAGTTTTTTTGAATTTACCTATAGAGCAGTTGGAGGTTATTGGGGTCGGCAGTTTATTCCATATTTTGGGAATGAAATTGAAGAAGAAGGATTCTCTGGATGAGTTGTTTGCTTTGGAGATTTCAAGAAGTAATTTGTTGCTGGAACGTAGAGTACGATTGTTAGAGTATGGCTGTATACATTTTTGGAGACCAGGGATTTTTCAGGTTGATGGCAGGATTTTATGGCCAAAGGTTTGTTGATTATACAGTAAAAGTTGTGGTAGTTCTAGCCAGTTTAGTAGTTTATGAGATGTACAATGATGCGATCTATATGGGGAGTCAGTGGCAAACCTGGCACTTTTATTATAGCAAGATTCAAGTTTAGCTAGATCAGTTTTTCTGAGATTAGTTAGAATTGGAGAGGTATAAAGGAGTGATGACAGGAGGTGAGTGTGAGCAATAACAGCTTTTGTGTTTCTGGTCGGGAATTGTTTATTTATGTAGAGAGTACCTAGTTTCTTGTGTACTTTCTTAATAGTTTGGGAGATGTGTATATCAAGTTTCAAATTGTTGCCAAACTCTACACCTAGAACTTTAGTGTGGGTTACTGGAGTGATGGAGATATTATTTTTGGACGTGATATTGAATGACAGGTATAATGAGGGAGTTCTTGTTGGGTAATAAAAGAAGGAGTTTGGTTTTGCTGGGATTTAGAATGAGTTGGGTATTAGTGAACCATCTTTCGGCAGCTAGAAAAGAGTTTTGGGTTACGGTTTGGAGGTCCTGGAGGGAGGAAGCTGTGGATATTAGTCTGGAGTCATCTGCATATTGTACAACTATTGTGTAAGGAGTACCAGTGTGGAGTTTATTGGTGAATAGAGAGGAAAGTAGAGATCCAGGGATGCAGCCTTGGGGAACTCCTAGAGTTACTGGAAGAAAAAGGGAAAGATCATTTTCCATGATGTCCTGATAGGTAGCTTTTAAACCAAGAAATAGAGGGAATATTGAAGTTTAGGGTGGCAAGGATGTTAATTAGTTGGTTGTGATTTACCATACTGAAGGCTGTCGAAAGGTCCAAGAAGATGGTAGATACAAATTTACCATTATTTCTATAATAATTCACTGATTTAATGAAGGACATTAGGGCTGTGATTGTACTGTGATAAGGGCGAAAGCCATGCTAAGTGTTTGAGAACAATTTCTGTGCATGAAGGTAATACATCAATTGTGTATGAACTACCCTGTCTAGGAATTTAGACAGGTGTGACGGAATGGCAGTTGGGCGATAGTTGGTCAGTTTGGTGGAATTACCCCCTTTGTGTAAAGGTATAATATGGGAGATTTTCCAGATGTCAGGTACTAGGTTTTCTGTGATAGATCTGTTTATTAATATTGCTATTGGGTAAGCTATTGCTTCAGCTGCGATTTGTAAAAAGTATGCAGGGAGTTTGTCTGCTGCTAGTGTGATTGGCTTTAGTTTTATAAGAAGTTTTGTTTTGCTGCTAACAGAGACTGGTTGTAATATAAAGGAGTTGGTGGTATTTTATGATGTGAGTGGCTCAGTGGTGGTGGGGGTGTTCTGTGAATTTGAGAGGGCTAGGATAGCTTCTGTGAAGTATTTGTTGAATTGAGTTACTATATTATCAGAGTTACTGGTAGTTGTTGGCGTAGGTGTTGTGGATTTACCTGGGTGCAGAATATTATTAATGGCAGCCCAGAACTTTTGAGGGTTATTTTGATGTTTTATTTGAACATTGTGGTAATAGTTGATTTTGTCAAGTTTAACTAGTTTCTTTGGTTTGTTTCTCAATTGTACAAATGATAGTTTTAAGGTTTTGAGGTTTCTGATTTGTTTTTATGGTACTGTTCCCAGGCTTTATATCTTTCTATGAGCAGGGATCTGCATTCCTGATTTAGCAAAGGACCATAGTTGGATTTTACTCTAATAGTTCTCGGTGGTGCATGGCAGTTATATCTAGGAAAGTGTTGCTGAAGGATTTAACTGCGTGTTCCAAGGGTAGTTGTTTAAGAGCTCCCAAGCTGCAGCTCTTTAGAGCTGAAATAAAGTTATTATGGTTGAAATTTGTTTGTTTTGAATTGTGCGGTAGATGGTTGACTTACTTTTATGGGTATGGGTCCTTAGAAGGAAGGTTGGTAGGTGTTCACTAAGACTGTCAGATAGGCAAGCAGATTGAGAGCATAGGGTGGGGGTGTTAATATGCAAAAGAAGTATTAGTATGCTTTATTTAAGGTTTTATGCATATATATATATATATATGTATATATATATATATTTTTATATATATATATATATATATATATATATATATATATATATATATATATATTGTATGAAAGTGCTGTTCAAGTCTTTTAAGGTTTGGTATCCCTTTAAGTGCTCAATTGGCTAATTGAGAGATAGCTAGTATAAATGTAGGGATGTTTTTAGTTTTTGTATACACCTGAAGAAGCCAGTTGGTGAAAGCGCTTGTGTAATCTGTGAATAAAGTTTTTGGAAGAGACCTGCAGCCTGCCTCTATTTTTCTATATATTTGGATTTCTTTTTGTATCTTGAGGTACCTGGTTGTCCCTGTGGATTTAATTTGTTTTTGTGGAAGAATTGATGTTTGCTTTTTACACATGGAGACCAGGAAATGGCTACAGGAATTGAGAATATAGAATTGGATTATAACCCCTCAAGTAACACCCCATGGACTGATAACAATGTGAATAATTTTATCATGAAGGTGAGTGAAAAGAATAATCCTTTGTTACATGGAAAAAATGTGTCTGAGTTTGATGAAATGACTGAAATAGATTTTATAGCACTGAAAAGTGAACTGTTCTCTTTGGAAAAAGAGCTATTAAGGCTTAAAAGAACACAGTATGAGAAATATCATTTGCAATTATGCTTTGAAGAAAATATCATACCGAGGGGTTTGAGAATTTTAAATATGCCAGCTCAGACCAATTGCGATCCAATATTGTTGAGTGCCTGGCAAAAACTGAACATACAAGCAAGTTTGGGGTACTCAAAATTGTTATCGGAAGCTGCTGAGCAGGAAAAATTAAAAATTTTGTCAACAGTAAAAACTAAGTACCTCGACTTGTATAAAAAATATGAGTCAGCTGTTCTTATGAAACCAGTAACTGACATCCTTGATAATGTGTCTTCGTATGGGCGCAGACTGACTCAAATTAAATTAAAGAAATTAGAAAGAGATAGAACTGATTTCCTGAACGGCCATGTGTTTATGTGGCCGAGAAATGTAAATCCTGCTAAGCAGGGAAATAGTTTTCCTACTAAAAACACTGGTACAGCTGAATCAGTGTCATTCAACAATGTTATTATAAACAAAGAAACTGATTTAGCTGTGTTAATTCATCAGAAAGGTGATGAGGCACAATTTACATCTGAGGGGAGTGGTTCAATGACTGCAGAGTTAGGTTGTAACCCGGCTCCTTCTGACAATATTGTCAATAGGAAAAGAATTGTTACTATCCAGGCGCAAGTGCATAATGGAACAAATGGAAGCATACAAAATTAATTTGATGAAGAACTTCATCCTGCCTCTCCTTTTCTGGAGGGTTCTCGACCAGTGGGTCTGCAATTTCTGTTACCAACCAGGAGCCGCTCGAACAGCAGAGGAAGAGGTCAGCGGAGCCAGTCTCAGATAAGGGGAAGAAGTGCAACCAGACAAAAAAAGGAAACAAACGGACAGTATGGTGAGTCCATACACCATAAAGAAAGCGTTTTTAAACAACAAAAGTTAGTCATAAATTTATCACAATATGTTTTGTCGGATAATGAGCTCAAAGTTCTGGAAAAAGGGTTATCATTTATTCCTACAATGGACAATGATATCACTGAAGTAGTTTTAGATATTAAAATGTTTCCTAGAAACCTTATGTTGAAAATGATGTTTGTGAAAGATAATATGAGTAGTGAATTTCTGTATAGTAAACCCAGTTGTTTTATACCTAACATGAATCCATTGATTTCTGCATTTGAAAAAATATGTATCGATGATGTATATAAAAAAATTTATGAACAGGAAATGCTAGGCAATAAGAATAAATGGCACAATTTAACTAGGGATGAATGTACTGCCTTGAAAAACTTAAGAATTAATAACTCTATTATGATACGTCCTGCTGACAAAGGAGGACCCATAATAGTCTTAGACAAGGAAGATTATGATAGGAGAATGTTTCTTCTCTTGGATGATAGAGTTTTTTATAAACCTATCACTTTGTTACAGGTTAACAAAATGATTAAACATGTACATGAACAGTTAAAATTGATGGTAGATAATAACATTTTAGATGGGAAACTCTCTCAATATTTTCTTATTGCTAAACCTACTATCCCAATGATACAAGGATTACCCAAGCTACACAAAAGCATAGATAATCCACCAATGAGACCAATTGTGTCTGGTAGGAACTGGTGTACTGAGGCAATTTCAATTTATTTGGAAAAAACTTTGAGAATTCTTATAAATACCTCGGACCACATTCTTAAGTATACTGAACAATTTGCTAAGGACTTATATAAGTTCTGTGAAGACATCACAAGTAAAGAAGTATTGCTTGTTACATTTGATGTTGTATCGTTATTCACAGTTATACCTAATGATTATGGAATTAAGAGTGTAGCTGATTTAATGTATAATAGTGGGAATTATGATTGCAATAAGATTGAGTTGATATGTAAGTTATTGAATCTTGTTTTAGAGAATAATGTCTTTGTATACAAAGACAAGATTTTTTGGCAATGCCAAGGTGTTGCTATGGGAACGTCTTGTGCGAACAGCTATGCCAATGCGGTAATATTAAAATGGGAGAAAGAATTTTTGATGAAAAATGATTTTACAAAAGATATATTGTTCTACCGTAGATTTGTAGATGACCTTTTTATGATATGGGGGGTGGGGGGGCTCTATTGAAAAATTAAAATTATTTGCTGGTTATATTGATGTCTCAACAAGTTTCCTTAAGTTTACTTTGAACTTTTCAAATAAAGAAATAAGTTTCTTGGATGTTCTGATTATGCAGACTACAAATGGTGACCAGAGTATTAAAATGTTTAAGAAAGAATGTCATGTTAATAGTTTACTTAGGAGGGACAGTATGCATCCTCAGTTTATTTTTAAAAATGTGGCTCAAAATCAAGCATTTAGAGCTTCCAGGCATAATGATATGGATGATGATTTTGTGATGCAATTAACCACAGTGGAAACTGACTTGTTGGATAGAGGTTATGATCAAAAATTAATTAACTGTAGTATTAATGCAGTAAAAAGTATGAGACACAGTAGGGCCAAACCCTATTTTTCTAAACAAACAGAATATAGTATTAAAGGTCATGTTAAAAAAGCACAATCAATTAAATTATGTTTTAGTTATTCAAGAGATATTAGATCCTATAAGAACATTATTAACAAGCATTGGAATATTCTAACGTCAGATAGGCAAATAAGTAAGTTTATAGGTGCATTTCCTGAGTTCAGAACAAAAAATCCTTGAAAAGGCAATTGTGTGGCCCTAGAAATTTTGTTTCATTTAATAATAATAAAGGCACTAGACCTTGCTTTAAATGCCAGTACTGTAAGTATATAAATACAGACGGTGAATTTGTACATCCTGACACAGGCAGACTATTTAATTTTAGTATTAATGCTAGATGTGATTCTTCACATTTAGTTTACCTGGATACTTGCAAAATTTGTAACACATTTTACGTGGGTAAAACAGATAGAATGTTAAAAGACAGAATCAGAGAACATATTTATCATATTAAAAAAGGAAGTCCGTTTAATGCTTTGGCTAAACATGTTACAGAAACTAGCATAGAACATCATTTTGTTTTTAGGGTGATAGATAGATATTTTGAAAATATAAGGGGTGGTGATATTAGGGTACAAACAGAGAACTTGGAATTGAAATGGATAGTTAAATTGAGAGCTGATTATGGGCATGGCCTAAATGACCATGTACCACTAAAACCTTTTTTAAAAAATAGGGCTTTACGTAGGTAGTTATTTTGATGTTGAATTTTTGATTGCATATATTGATGTATGTGTTTTATAGATTTTAGTATGTTTTAATGTGCAAAAGAAGTATGCTTTATTTAAGGTTTTATGCATATATATATACATATATATATATATATATATATATATATATATATATATATATATTGTATGAAAGTGCTGTTCAAGTCTTTTAAGGTTTGGTATCCCTTTAACTGCTCAATTGGATAATTGAGAGACACCTAGTATAAATGTAGGGATGTTTTTAGTTTTTGTATACACCTGAAGAAGCCAGTTGGTGAAAGCGCTTGTGTAATCTGTGAATAAAGCTTTTGGAAGAGACCTGCAGTCTGCCTCTATTTTTCTATATATAAAGTTATTATAAAGTTATTATGGTTGAAATTTTTTTGTTTTGAATTGTGCGGTAGATAGTTGACTTACTTTTATGGGTATGGGTCCTTAGAAGGAAGGTTGGTAGGTGTTCACTAAGACTGTCAGACAGGCAAGCAGATTGAGAGCATAGGGTGGGGGTGTTAGAATCCAGTCAAGGATGGACTGTCATTTGGAAGATATGTCTGTTCTTGTAGGAGAGGTGATAGTTTGGGTGAACCCATGAAGGTTAATATGGGTTGCTGGATTTTAGGAGGAGCAGGTGAGCCAGTTGATGTTAAAATCTCACAGGAGTATTGTTTCCTATGGGAGAGCATTGGAGATCCAAATAAGTAGATTTTCTAGTGTGGGAATGTTATTACCAGGTGGGCTGTAACCTCCTATAATGTTGATGTGTTTCTTGGGATTAATTTTTAGCTTAGTAAATGGCAGCTCTGCATTGCCAAAGCTAGGGATAGTTAATTTTAAGGTTTCAACTATTAGTTGTTTTTTGAATAATATTGCTACCCTACCACCCTTTTTGATAGTTCTATCTTTACGCAAAATGTATCCAGGAATGAGGATTTCATTGTCTCTGTTGTCAGGATTTAGCCAGGTCTCAGTTAAAATTACTGTGTTAGGGGAGTAGAGGGATAGTATAGCATGGAGACTGTGGACTCTTTTCCTTATGCTTCTAAGATTCATGTTGAGAAGGAGAAGATTAGAGTTGTATTTGTTGTTCAGTAATGCTATTAATGATATTAGCTAGTCTGACTATATCTAGTTTGCCATTCTGAGTTCTACAAAGGCACAAATGCATACACACACACATACTTATTCACACACATACATAGATATGCACAAAACAGATAAGCATACTCATGTATACAAATGTATCTGAGCATTTATAAGTGGGAAAGTAGCAACATTTTATGACTGGAAAATTACATAAACCATTATATTCCACTCTCATCAGACATTGTAATTATTCTGCAGTTCTGTCCACAACAAAGGCAATGTACCAGGCCCACTGTATAATAATGTATTTGTATCTCATTTTAGGATTTCACTATCATAACCCACGTGACCCAAAGATGAAGTAACCATTCTGTATGTATTCTGCATTTATAACATTAAATAGTAGGAATATTTGACTCTGGTGATACTTTCTGTATTGTTTTGGGTCACATTTTGAGTGTATGACACACCTATTTTATGACATTAAAGGGGACATAGACCATTTATGAATGAAGATGCATGTGTTAAAGAGTGAGTGTCCCACCACAGCTGTGGTAACAGTGTATTGTTAAGAGTTGCTGTTAGTCTTAGATGTCTAAAAAGATATAAGCTATGAAATTACATTTGTGAGGCCATGGCTAAAGTATCTTTTCAGGAGATCCATACAAAGAGAAGTGAAAATGCACATTATTTAAGCCAGCACTATCCTGTCTGTCATTTTCCTTTTAAAACTCTCACAGAAAAAATTGTTGAATTTAAAATTTATAAACGTAGTCGGATGTTGTATAACTCAATCATAACTGCTTGAGTGTCCATAAATTAAATGGGCTATTGATAATTTTATTTTTGTTGTGGTACTGTAATACAGTTGTATCATAAAACAACATTCATTTGTTAAACTTTCTGAAACCTTTTACATTTTCATTTCAAATCCATATAATCACTTGTCCTTAAATTAAATATTTTTGTAGTCCAGCTTCCCATGTTGTGTATTTAATAAAAACTAAATGAAAACTCCAGCCAAGCTGGAACTTCCAATGAGTGACCTCTCAAACCTCTTCAATCAAAGGCACATGGGGTATATGCAAATTACCCTTATGAACACTAGGTGTTTCAACTAATTGGCGATTCTGAATGCCCATGACTTGTTTTGTCATTTTAATGGACAATTTCAGGCCAATAAAGCCAAACCCCTCTAGCTGTGGATATGTATATTTCGGCCTTGTTATGACCTTATCAGCACAGCACAAGCAGAGTACAGAAAAGATGAAAGCTGACAGTATCACTCCAGGATTAAAAATATATGACTATTAGGACTTTATCAGGGGGTCCACTATGGTTGAATGAAACACAGTTTGGCAAAAAGGAAGAATTCATTGAATATGTTTCAATATATTTCTGAATGGAGAAGGGGGGGCATTTCCAACCACTTCCTTTTGGGGTGGTAGAAAACTCCCTCACTAAATATAACCTCTTCCAAGGTTACAGAACCATAGGGTATGTTATATTTCTGGTAGGGATATTTTCCGACAGTGAACAGATTCAGTGAATCATGCTTCTCTAATTATACTAGGGTGTGCTCACCTGGCCCCACTGTTCAACCAGTCTAAAAATAGTCAGACTTTGATCAACTGTTGAGATTAGATGAACACCTTTCTGAAAAAGAGATGCTTTTAGTTATTTAAACTGAATTGCACATTGTACTATTGATGCATTTCTGCTTAACAGCACTTAGAAGTTGTAGATATGGTCAGGCCATACTTGGGTAGTGCAGGATAGTAGGGTAGATAACAGCTATCTCAGTCTCCTCCATCCACTAGGAAATGTTTCATTTACTTACACTCTAAACTCCATGAAGACTGGCATGGCAGTCCTTGGTCAGTGGATTACCCTTGTAATGTAACAAAACATGCTGAACAGTCATATAGTACCTGTGGACAGGACATTTTTTTAATTTTAAAAGGGAAGCTACTGTGGGGAAGAACAAAAAGATTCAGGTGTTTTGGGGATTCAGTAAATGCCAGGGCAGACTGGACATTAATGGAATTATTATTGTGTTTGGAGTCAGAAGAGGCTGTATTCTCAATATTCCAGTTTACACTGCTGGATTACCAGCAGTTTGCAAGCATATTTTAAAAGACACCTTTATTGCAAGAAATGAACCAGGTAACCATGCTGTAATCAACACTGGAGGATTATCCATAAATGCTGCAGTTATATTGCTCAGGCTTCATATCTGTGGTATAACTGTAATATTTTTGGTACCTACTGCACAACTCACCCCAAAGCACTGATTATATCTACTAATGAATAATAATGCTCCTGTTCTTCTCTCCATGATAAATGCCACTGTTATCTTCAGCTTGTCATACTGTCAGTCCATTTCTTTTCATTCAGAATCCTATGTCCCATGACCACTATTCACCAATACATGAATAATTTTACTAGCATCTCCCAGCAATAATTATTTTGTGACACTGCTCACCCTCCACTTCTATACTTCTAATATAAACCTTATGATAGCCATATTTATAACTGTCTCTGAACCTCTTTATACCTGACTTCTTAACTTCAATATTAGCATTTTCTGTTGTACCCAGTTTTGTCCCTCACTTCCATGTCTTTAAATTTCTAAGTACTAATCACATGATCTATTATCTTTCTGACAAACCCACTAATACATATCTTCAAATGCTCAATGTTCAACATCTACTAATTAGCAAGTATCTTTTATACTGTAATAGTTGCATCTAGTTTCATATGAACGTAATCTATTTAATGCATTATTGTTTGTGTAGTTGTTAATGAATATTATTTAATGCCTGTTTGTGTATATTACTGAATGTCTGTTTAAAATTTTTGTAGCATGTTGGAGCTTTTCTCCCTGAACCTCCTCTGAAAAGGGTTTTTTGACTAAACCCAGGTACAAACCCAGCATACCTCTCAACCTCTTAGCTCAAGAAATCTAGACAAAGCCTAAAATAACTGAGGGACAAAGGCTCAAAAATAGAAACAGATTTTAAATATTGCCCTTATAAACTTAGAAAGTTGATAGAATAACAGGTTTTGTCTTTGTATTAATTTTCTGAAAGATATGAAGTCTGAAACTATTCAAACACAAGCTAGATAACTGGATGGATGACCGCAAATTTGTCCCTAGAGTAGCACCCATGTCCCTCATGGACAGTTGATCACAGACCCACTCTGCTCATAAATTCATTCTGCGAACTACCCAAAAACAACAAACTGAGATACTTGGGATTAAAGTGGGTAGGCTTGTAAAGGCTCTAGGGCAGCTTAGTAACCTCCTATGAACCCATGAACTTATAAAACTCAAATGTGTGCCATTATGTAGTGACTTCAGTCCTCAGCGATTTGCCAGAAAATCACAAGGTTTATGAGATACGGACTAAAAATATGAGGCATAAATCTTGACATTTTGCAAAAATGTGGAAAGTTAAGAAGTATAAAACCCATTAAACGAAAGCAAAATAAATGAATAAATAAAATTAATAATTTTATTTGTAAAATAATATTTAAAAAATAACTTTTGGACAGCCAGTTTTGTGACACAAATGGATTCCTGACTGTGACTCAGGAAATCTGGATTAAGTACTTAGAACCCAATAGTTCACTAGTGGAGAGGCTAGGAAGGAGCAGCAAATTTGCTGACTTTCTTATCTAGGGAAGGACTGGGATTTCCAACAAAATCTGTAGTTGATAGTTAACATTCTACACTGCATCCTTGGCACTTGTAATGGAGGGGTGCAGAGGCAGTCCATCCATGGCTGTCTGGGTTGATGGTGCTGTATGCAAGGCATGGATACAAGGCAGACAGTAGCATATCGATAACTTATTAGTATTGAACATTATAGCACTGACCTCTGAAAATCATAGCAGAATGTCAGAAAGATTATGTTTTTATTTTTCACAAAAGAAGGGCTTCATATGCTTGACCTTATGTAATTAGCGACAGGAAATGTTTGTATAGGCTTAGATTATTTATTTAATAAACTATGTACCCATAAACAGATCTGACTTTATGATAATGATGAACATCAGTAAATCCAGAGGGAGCAAGGTGAAATCTGAGGCATTAAATCACAGTGCTGTGCTTAAATTATAACAATTAAGAGGTGTGGGGGTTAAGGCATAATAAATAAAAAAATCTGATCCATCCATATACGATGGTTCACATCTGGCACTTTGGCTACAGCCAGCCAATGGAGAAAATAGGTA
The DNA here is from genome assembly GCF_019279795.1 of Protopterus annectens. Classification (NCBI taxonomy): domain Eukaryota; kingdom Metazoa; phylum Chordata; order Ceratodontiformes; family Protopteridae; genus Protopterus; species Protopterus annectens. The sequence goes on from NC_056734.1 coordinate 276,721,156, forward strand.
AGAGGGGAAAGAAGTGGCTTGATGATTTAGCTGGAGAGTACTCAAGTTTTTTTTTTTAATTTTAGGAGAGATGCTGCTGTGTTTTACAAGTTTTGTTTTAGCCATTTTAGCTTCTGCATTTCAGGTAATATAGCTGGTGCTGCAGTCACTATGGCTTAGACAAAACTTACAAATTATCATGACATCTCTAAAAATATCTTTTTTATTAATATTGTGTTACCAAAAAATATTGCGTACAGATTTCTGCATCAAATGGGAAATGTGCAATCCTTTCTTTATAGAGACAAGCACAGAGACATTGAGACTTAAACCACTGATGCAGGAATTTGTCTTGGCTACATGTATTTTAATTTTAACTCTGTGTTAATTAAACATTAGCTATATTAATTAAATATCAGCAATATTATAAATGAGATCTAGCGTATATACTTTGCTCCTTTGTTGAAGGACTACAAGCTGAAACTGAAAAAAAAACATATATTTTTTAATCTTGTTAAAATGTTCTATGTAATACAAGCTTGCCTAAAATACAATAATTAGTTATTTTTTGTTATAGTTATTTTTTGCTTGTTTTCTACCTCTGAATGCCCTGGCAGAGTATACATCCTAACATGATCTTGTTTTCTTAGAAACTTACTTTTTGGCCATAATACACTGTGAGGGCAGTTACAGTGCCGCAGTATCTGCTGTCAGATTATAATTATATTTACTTAGAATGGAAGCAGTGAAAAATACTGTAGGTCTAAGAATCCTCAGTGAAAGTATCAGTGACTGGTTTGCAGTGACACTCACACATTTGTTTCTTGTGTATGTGTTAAAGAATCTGTAAAATTTCTTGCAGTGGTATAAAGAAAAATCTGAGATAACAGTCTTTTAAAAAGAAAAATTTTGAACGTTTCATGTCCTATCTTTCTCCTTTATTCCTTCCCTGACTCAGCTTGGAAAGCTTAGATAATTAGGTAGGTTGATATCAACTATTATCAGAGTTTTCACCTTAATATTACAAAAGGCTTAATAGTCTTATGGTCTCAGGGGAAGGAATGAATGCAGCTCTTAGTCACAGCAGACAATAAAAAAGCCTAAATATCTTGATGGCTCTGCTGGGCGTGAAATGACAAAAAAAAAAAAAAAAAGTTGCAGGTGCCTTGCTCTGTTTTTTTTTCATTGGCAATAAACTTTCATATTTGATGATCAAAATGGTAAGACCAAGGAAGGGAAATCCCAAAAGACAGTGTCATGAGATTTCATTTAGCCTGAACATGTTGTGTACTGGGGGACGTGACCTGGATGGAGATGCCATAAAGGGGAAGAATCTACAAAGTCATGCTTTTTTTTATATGTGGAAGTATGGCTGTCAACCTGTAGAGAGGAAAATGCACTCTGGGGAAAGGAAATGTGTTAAGGCATGGTTGACCTTTAACCAGTCTTCTGATTTCCTGTTACCTAGCTTAGGCACTTCCCAGTATTTCAGCTTGATGTTAAACTGTTCTTCAACTTCCTGATTGTCCTGGAGATGTGTAAATTAAGACTAAGCAGACATGGTTGTTTTACTTATATATGTTAGCCTGTATTTTAGGCATGTGAGGGAGTATGTGAACTTTTTATTCTTGTAATATATGATTTTTTTGTTAAATGGCACAACAGAAAATGAAGACTTGCACTGACTGTTTGCTGGTCCTACAGCGGACATTAGAAAAGTTGGAGATATGTGGAGGCAGTTTGTAAATTGTCCTTTTAACTCATGTCCCAGTAATGACACAATCACATGTAAGGCCAAACAACCAGTTTACTCGTATAAACACCACTGCATAACTCTGAACCGATAACAGTACCGACTAATAAACAATCCAGATAACTGAATTATAATCGTGTTAATCCTCCTTTGAGACCACAGCATGCTGGAGACGCTTTTGTCAAGGCATGACATACTGCATACTCTGGCCTATTTGTCCAGCTCCATGCCAAGTGGCATAACCATGGTGCCCCTTGGCTACCTTGGTAAGTACTCCTGAACAGTATTGTGCACTACTCATTGACCTGTCCTACCATGACCAAAAGGCCCAGGAAAGAAAGGGAGAATGAAAAGTGGGAGAAGGCCACCCAAAGACTGCCCACTAGACTGCTAAGGCAGATTGTCACTCTCCCCCCTTTCCTGTCTTGACACAACTCCATTGACTCCATTCCTTGAGCCTGTGAACCTCAGACAAACTGTTCATTGGTGCAATAACCCACAAGCCTGTACAGGGGCTACCACTCTATTATATTTTATTTATTCTCTATAGGTATGTCAGGAACTTACCGCATGTGTGTGAGTGTGTGTATGGGTGTGTGTGTGTGTGTGTGTGTGTGTGTGTGTGTGTGTGTGTGTGTGTGTGTGTGTGTGTGTGTGTGTGTATATATATATATATATATATATATATATATATATTATATATATATATATATATATATAAAATTTTTCTTTTCTACTTTTTTAAACACATCTACATACTTCAATAACAAACATTCTATTAAGTAACAAACTAACAAGTCATGCTGCTTACTCATAAATGTTCTTGAAAGAAAAATGATAGATGCAAATTAAATAACTCCAAGCTGTTGTTAGAACAAAACCATACTGTGTCTTTTTAGGTGAAGTCCAGGTGTTCAATGACAAAAAAACAAAGATACAGTTTCAAATATTTTTGGGATGCAAAATTAATGAAGCTAAAACAAAGGCAATAGAGATAAATTATGTACCCACATATGAATTGGTTTAGCAATATCCATATTTATGGGGACATGATAAAATGAAGTATTTAGGAGTATGGATTAAAAATAATTCTGGCGTGGCAGCTAAGGATATGTGCAAAGAGATTAAACAAAAGATAATATAAAAAATGAGAAAATGGAAGCTTTGTTATATGCATATGGATAGAAAGATACAAGTGGTCAAAATGTTTTTAGATCCATTAGTCTTATACACAGGTCAGGCATATTTTTATCAACTAGAGAAGAAGTTGTGGATAGCAATTAATAAGGAGCTGAAGGACATTTTCTGGGAGAGGAAGATGTCAAGAGTCACATGGGATAACTGATTCTTCCAGTAGAACAGGGCGGATTGGGATTACCCAATTTAAAGGGGTATTTCAGAGATACAGTTTAAGGCTCCTATACATAGCTCAAGCAGAAAACTATATTTCAAAGTGGAAAAAGATGATGATGAAACATGGGGGAAGCTCAAGAAAGAAGGAGAGTCTGTGATTTTGGATGCAGGCCTTTAAGGAGAATAACAATAATCATACAGAATAGTATATATATATATATATATATATATATATATATATATATATATATATATATATATATATATATATATAAGTATCCTAAGAACTAAGTCAACATGGGAATGGATAAAGGATATTCTGCCAATATGGATGAGTGCAATTAGGGATATAGACAATGGGCAATAGGGGCTGGAATTTATTGAAGAAAACTGGCAAAGGAACTAAGATATTAGGAGCAAATAACTTGAGAGGGAAAGATGATAAAATGGGAAGACACCAAGAATTTATTTGGACTGCCGGTTAGAGATTGCCTTCCCAATCAGGGATTGATATCAGAGTATAGGCAAAGAGAAAGAAATAGGTGGGTCCTAAATGAAAGACCAGCACTGGCATTGTTTTTAGTAGAATCTAGAAAAGAAGCTGCCACTAAAAAAGAAATAATTAGTACAGCATGTAAAATATTGCATAACTATAAGAATAAGAGGAGGTTAGAAAGGATTGGGAAGAGAGACTGGATAAGCAATTCACAAAGAAACAATGGGGGGATATATGTATGTCTCCTGAATATGCAACAAAATCTAGAAGATTTAGGATTTAAGATATTTTTATACCCCAAGTAGACTCCAAGTTGGTAGACTTTAAGGATTCCCTGCATGGTGCAGTGTCAGAGATGCTGGGTGGACATATTGGTGTAATGAGGGGAGATGATTTTTCTGCGCTATGATGCAGAATCGGAATTGCCTAGACATGGTAAGGCCTTGCTGTGTCTAATTATGGTGGCTGTCAAAAAAGCAGTTACTGGAAAATGGAAATCAAAATCTAAACCATCTATACTAGAAGCAGTGAATCTAGTAACAGAGATAAAACAACTAGAATTGAGATCTATAGAAAATGGTAGGAGCAAACTACATAGGGAAAATGGGAACTGTGGGAACAGTACATACAGGGAAGGAATGAGGTTGAAAAGAAGGCAGGACTTAAATGAGCTATGTAATGGTTGACTAAAAATGATTGGGTAGGACAGTTAGGACAGTAGGAGATGAGATAAAAATGGTGATGTATAACCAATCTACAGGAAAGTCCCCAGGAATAGATGGTATTCCTGTGGAAGTATGGAAGCTAGGAGGGAAAAAACTGAAAAAGATCTGGAAGGTTTTGCTTAACAGTATTTTAAGAGGAGGAGAAGTACCAATATAAAGTAAAATATCAGTAGGGAAAGACCGCAACCACCAATAAATGACGTCCAACAAGTTTATTAACGCAAGCAGACTGCCATATAACGTTTTCGTCAACACAAACTTTTGACTTCATCAGATACAATAAAAGGCACAGCTTTGCTGGATTTCTACCACAATCAATCATTCAATTACAATAATAAATAAGTTCTCTTAAAGAAACATCAATATAAAACTTCAAGAAGAACATAAAATATGTATAAAAATATTCTAATAACATTCCTTGACAATAATTGAAACATAATAAAGAGTGTGTCATCAAATCTAAGTTTACATGTTATTCAAAATGTATAAAAGACTTTTATATACCAATATACAAATTTATAATATTCAAAAAGTACTTGATTTGAACACAGTTATGTTCATAAATTATACCTTGCCATCTTTTAACTTAAGCAGAGGCACTATTGATATAAAATCATTGAGACCTGGAGCCCTATTGGCTTCTAATAAGATCTGCCAGTTTGTTTCCCTATGCTCCAGCTTAGTCTCCCAAGGGCCACCCCGGTTATCTTTGGCCATTGTTTCAAGGACAAAAAATTCATATCTAGCCTTGGGGCATACTGAAAGATGTCTATAAAGGGCATTTTTAACATTTTCTTTCTGTATTTCATAAAGATGTTCATAAATTCGCCTTTTGAGATGTCTTTTGGTTTTGCCCACATAGAATGCCGGACATTCTAAGCAAGTTGCTAAATATATTACTCTCTGACTGTTGCAATTGAAAAACTCTGAGGACCTTATCACCCTATTTCTAGCTACAAGAAAAAATTGGTCAATATTGGAAATATACTTGCATTGTGAACATGTGCCACATCTAAATGTACCCCTACGTCTATTACTAAAGGCATTAATATTGGATTCATGTTCCAGCAAATTTTTAATATTATTCCCTTTATGATATACCATCTTAATGCTCTTTCCTTGTAAGTTGCCAAGGTCTGTGATGTCCCTAAAAATATTCCATTCATGCAGAATTATGCTACGAATAGTGCCTGAGTTGGCATTGTAATTAGTGATGAAGGCCTGATTAAATTCTGTCTGGGGATGGGCTGTCCCTGAAATTTTTTCTAGTTGCCCGATGCCCAAGATTGGTCTATATTTATCATATCTACCCTCTTGGACCTCCAAACGAATTTTGTTGATAAATTCCACAGGGTAGCCCCTTTCCTGAAACATCCCAGTAAACCTAGAACATTCAAAATGATAGTCCATATCATCAGAGGTCATGCGAGATGCCCTGACAAACTGGCCCTTGACAATCCCTCTTTTTTGGTATCCTGGATGTGAACTATTGTAATGGATGTAACTGTTAGAAAATGTGGGTTTCCTGTAGATGTTAGATCTGAAACCTTCTTGCTGGACACTAAGGGCCACATCTAAGTATTGCACCGTACCTAAATGTACTTGATAAGTAAAATTCAAGAAGTCAGTACTGGAATTTAGATATTCCATAAATTCCACAATTGTATCATTAGAACCCGTCCAAAAGATACAAATGTCCAAAAACCTGGAATAAAATATCCAGTTACTCTTGTATCCACTATTCATGACAAATTTCTTTTCCCAAATTTATAAAATAATGTCAGCATAAGTGGGTGCACAATTGGCACCCATAGCCACTCCAGAGGCCTGCTTGTAATATTCACCTGAAAAATAGATGAAATTGTTATGTAATACTAATTCTGCCAATTCTAAAATGAGAATGATATTGTTCTCACTGGCCAAGGGACACTCCCTCAGTGCTTCCTCAAGCCATATTAAACCCGTTTCATGCGGTATGACAGAAAAAAGATCAATTACATCAATGGTAAGGAACCGCAGATTGGGTACATTTAACTCAGATGTAATTTTGCTCAAAAATTCCCATGAATCCTTGAGCAAATATGATTCCCTAGGCCACAAGGTTTTGAGCTTCCAATCCAAAAATTTGGAAAGGGGTGTTATCTTTGATCCCTGGGCAGCAACGATAGGCCTTAAGGGTGGGTCCGTAATGTCCTTATGGATCTTGGGTACCCCAAATATACAAGGCACCCTAGGATTCTTGCTTTCCAAATAACTGTATACACTGTATTCAATAATTCCTTGATCAAGCATATCCTTGATAGCTAGATCTATCTTTTTATATGAAATATGTATTTCATTGATAGAAACAAGAGTGTATCGTGAATAGTCATTTAGTAATGCAAACATTTTGCTTTCGTATATTATCTTGTCCATAAGGACTGTACCACCCCCCTTATCTGGTTCCATAACCCTGATGTTTGGATTGTGGCTCAGCTCAAAAAGCAACATATTTTCTTCTGTAGTGAGATTGGCAGAAAATCTATTTTTTTCTAGTGTAATTTCTTATTTGCTGTTCCATTCTATTTTCCAAATTTCTTAATTGGGGGTGTAATGGAGGGTTAAAGGTGCTAGACCTGTAAGGAAAAACAGGGTTGTTCTGTTTGTTAGAACCCGAAAGGTTTTCCAAATTCAATTTTCTTATAAACATTTTAAGGTCTAATATAACCTTAATAATGTTGCTGTTCCTTTGTGGCACACATTTGAAACCTTTTGTAAACAAGTCAAAAAACGTATCAGTTATTTGGAGATCACTGTAGTTGTATATATGATAATCTGCTCTAGTGTGAGTACAAGAATTTTCACCATCTATTTCTCCCATAGTACCTAACGTTCCCTGTACCAATTCTGGTTCCTGTTCAGGTTCACATTCCTGTTCCCCCCTCCCCCCTGTGTGATGGATGTACCGGGGAAAATACTGATTATTGTTCTGCTGGTTACGCTGTTTGCGTATTCTCTCGGACCTCCTAGGCAGTGGTTCTAGACCTAAATCCGTAACTTCCGTATCCTCATATTCCTCACACCTGGGCATAGACTCAAGGGGTTTTCTGGAATTGTAATCATTCCGGTTTTTACCAAAACGTATAGGTGGAGGCTCAGGGTACTGGCACCCCTCCTGATATTCCTTAATGTCCCTGCTAAGTTTTTTATATTTTCTTTGAAGAATTTCTTCACATTTTTTATCAACCTGTGTTCTAATATTGTAATACTTTATCTTTTCAGATTCAACATTAAACAATAAATCATTAACCACAACCTGGTTATTTCTATCTATATCCTTATGCAATTTAACAATTTCTTTTTCATTTTTATTAACAATGGCTTGTACAATTTCAAGTCCACAATTATCAAATGCCCTAACCAGTTCTTTGTGAAAGTCACTACCAACTGTGACATTGTTAGGGTATTTAAACAAACGGAGTCCTTTAGGCACAATCCGTTTTTTGAGGCATTCATTAAGGTACATGTTATCTAGTTGTAAGCTTCTGTACCTGTGTAACGATGCCTGTAATGCCGCTAAGGAGTCCGAAAATGTCCTGTTGTCTTCTGTGGAACCAGAGCTATCTTCGTGAAAGTTGAAATTAGGCTTGCCCTTGAACCAGTCCTGGAATGAAAAGGAAGGTGTAGAACGCTCACAACCCAAGGTAGAGGGTATATCCAAACCGTTGCTAGAAGCTCGCATAGCAAGTGGCGTCCTGAGAAAATCAGTAGATGGAATACTGCTTCCACCCTCGTGCTGATGGACTGAACCATTTTCACGCTCCAACAAAGGGGGCTCTGAATTGTCTCTGCCTCCTGAAATTGTGTCTCTTTTTCCAGTTATAACATTTTTTAACCCTTGTCCTAAGGGTAAAAGTAAATCAATGATCTGACTTAATTGGCCCATTAGTTTGCGAATTTCGCCCACTTCTGAGCGAAAAGAAGACTCAGCATTATCCGTGGATTTGGTCTCTCCTGACCTGGTATCCATAACGTAAAACATAAACCAAAGCGGATACCAAACTGATATAAAAGCAACCAAAACAAAGTAAAATATCAGTAGGGAAAGACCGCAACCACCAATAAATGACATCCAACGAGTTTATTAATGCAAGCAGACTGCCATATAACGTCAAATCAAGTACTTTTTGAATATTATAAATTTGTATATTGGTATATAAAAGTTTTCTATACATTTTGAATAACATGTAAACTTAGATTTGATGACAAACTCTTCATTATGTTTCAATTATTGTCAGGGAATGTTATTAGAATATTTTTATACATATTTTATGTTCTTCTTGAAGTTTTATATTGATGTTTCTTTAAGAGAACTTATTTATTATTGTAATTGAATGATTGATTGTGGTATAAATCCAGCAAAGCTGTGCCTTTTATTGTATCTGATGAAGTCAAAAGTTTGTGCTGACGAAAACGTTATATGGCAGTCTGCTTGCGTTAATAAACTCGTTGGATGTCATTTATTGGTGGTTGCGGTCTTTCCCTACTGATATTTTACTTTGTTTTGGTTGCTTTTATATCAGTTTGGTATCCGCTTTGGTTTTTAGAAGTACCAATATCCTGGAAGAAAGGGGTGGTAGCTGTAATACCTAAAGAGGGTAGGTGAAGCTCCATCAGATACAGCTTCATACAGGCCCATTTCAATACTAAATCATGATTATAAAGTGTTTTTGTCTATAATGGCAAAAAGAATAGCAAACGTGATGCAAAATTAATAGATATGGATCAATGTGGTTTTATGGAGGGGAGATAAACATTTGACAACATTAACAGAACAGCAATGATCCAGAGGGAAACAGAATGTAAGAAAATATCACTGTTATTGGTAGGTCTTGACGCAGAGAAAGCATTTTACAGAGTGAGCTGGGATTTTGTGAGCATAACAATGGAAGCTTTTGCATCCCCCAAAAAAATTATAAGGTTGATTAGGAGAATATATGATGGATCAGAGGTGAAAATTAAAGTGGGTGATTTCCTCTCTGATGATCTCTGCATGAGCAGAGGAACTAGGCAGAGTTTTTTGTTGTTGTTTGCATTATATTTCGAACCACTGGCAAAGAAAATAAGTCACTCAGAAATTCAAGGATATAGTTGGTATGGTAGTGAAGATAAGATGGCTTTATTTGCAAATGACATTATTTTATACCTGTCAAAATCAGAAAGGGACATTACTGTATTGTGGAACATATTGAGACAGTTTCAAACCTTTTCAGGATACAAAATTAATGAAGCCAAATCAAAAGCAGTAAATTATGTACCCACAAAAAAAAAAAACAAGTAATCTCCGTGGTATCACCGAAGTCTCAAAACAACCTACTAAACAAGTGTAGAGGGTCCAAAAACAAAACAGTGTAAGACACTTCTCTGTGTGGAAGATTTTCAGTCCATTTATCTCTAGTTAATCACTGAATATTAATCAGATCAGACAAAAGTAGTAGACGTAGCGAACTTAAACTCGTCTTAAGTAAAAAAAAAATAAATAAATAAAAAAATATATAATTGCACAGAATTACTAAGTATTCGAAAGTAATCAAAACAAGGCAGGCAGTCTGTTTCCAATTGAAACTCCTTTATGAAATACACAGACAAGTGATCCAAGTAAAACAAAAATAGAGCAAAACTTTTACTCTATTTTTGTTTTACTTGTATCGCTTTTACTGTAAAAATGATCCAATTAAAACAAAAATAAAGTAATAGCTTCCTCACAAGCTTTATATATATATATATATATATATATATATATATATATATATATATATATATATATATATATATACATATATATGTTTTATCAGACAAGGGAGTGGTTTATTGTGCTGTAAAGCAAAGTGTTATTGGTACACATGTTAAATTCACATCCCTTCCCTCATCAGTGTGACATTCGAGCTGGTCCTGCCCTACTTAGTAGCTGTTATAACAATATAACCCTTATGTACTTTAAATACAAAAGTAATTTACAGGGCACAGTGCAATGAATGTGATGCATTCTATGTGGGCAAGACTGTAAATAAACTCAAGCGTAGGATTTCATGTCATCTGTCAGAAATCCACTCTGGATGTAAAAATAATGCACTAGCCAAATACATTTCTCTTCATAAAAGACACACGGGTTTTAAGCTCCAGATCCTGGATCGCATAGACATGGGTGATCTTGAAGGAGACATCCCGAATATTCTGGAGGCAACATGAACTCATGTGGCAATTAAAGCTGAACTCTTTTAGGAAGCCTGGACTAAACTACTACTGTTCAATTAAAAAATGCACTGGAACTTCGAAAATTGCCACATTGTTTACAGGACTAATTTTATTTTATTTTATTTTATTCTACCAGTTGGTTTTAAATACCATTTTAAATCAGTTGTAATTTAAGTGTATATTTTGTTTCCATCATCATACATTTTTTCTTATTATTTTTTTCTTTTTCTGATTCTCTTTTTTCCACTTTATTCAAAATGATGTGTAATAATAATAATAATAATAACTAATTATACAATTATATATATTTTTATAGATAGTTTTTAGGGTTCTTGTACACAGACCTGAAGAAGTCTAGAAGGACGAAAGTGATCTTTGTTAACAATAGATTATGAAAATAGAATATGATTTTTACAATTGATTTTTACATGCAAAGTGTATATGTATATATTTATATATATATTTTTGATTGCCAAATGGACTAAGGTTGCTATATTTCCAGCCATGTAGTATATTGTCTTGGATAAAATCACAGACTTAATAATCTACTTAATAATCTGGTTAAATAAGAGGTACCACATCATTATAAATTTTATTTAAAGTACATAAGGGTTATATTATTAAGACAGCTACTAAGTAGGGCATGACCAGCTTGAATGTCACACTGATGGGGAAGGGATGTGAATTTAACATGTGTACCAATAACACTTTGTTTTACAGCACAATAAACCACTCCCTTGCCTGATAAAAAGTATATATATATATATATATATATATATATATATATATATATATATATTTAGAAAGCTTGTGAGGAAACTATTACTTTATTTTTGTTTTACTTGGATCAGTTTTACTCTATTTTTATTTTACTTGGATTGCTTGTCTGTGTACTTAATAAAGGATTTTCGACTGGAAACAGACTGCCTGGCTTGCTTGGATTACTTTCGAATACTTAGTAATTCTGCACAATTATATATATTTTTTTATTTTTTTATTTTTTTTACTTAAGACGAGTTTAAGTTCGCTACTTCTACTACTTTTGTCTGATCTGATTAATATACAGTGATTAACTAGAGATATATGGACTGAAAATCTTCCACACAGAGAAGTTTCTTACTCTGTTTTAAATTATGTACCCACATACGAAATGGTTCAGCAATATCCATACTTATGGAGACACGAGAAAATGAAGTATTTAGGAGTACGGATTAAAAATGATACCGATGTGGCAGCTAAGGATATGTGGGAAGAGACCAAACAAAAGATAAAACAGAAATTGAGGAAGATCTGTTATATGGATATTTATTGTAAGATACAAGCAGTTTAAATGTCTTAGTCACTTTAGTCTTATATAAGATCAAGCATATTTTTATCAACCAGAGGAGAAGTTGTGGATAGTGATTAATAAAGAGTTAAATGATTTTATCTGGGAGGGGAAGAAAGTAAGAGTCAAGTGGGATAAGCTTATTCTTACAATAGAACTGGGTGGATTGGCATTACCCAATTTAAAGGGGTATTTCAGAGCAACACAGTTAAGGCTCCTACACATAGCACAAGTAGAATACTATAACTCAAAATGGAAAGAGATGATGAAGAAACAGTGAAAAGTTCAAATAACAGAAAGAGACTGGGATTTTGGATGCAATCCTTTAAGGAGAACAACAATAATCATACAGAATATTATATTCATAAAGTAGCAGAAGGTATTCTAAGAACTAAGCCAATATGGGAATGGAGAAAGGAGATTCTGTTGATATGGGTGACAGCAATTAGGGATACAGATAATAGGCAAGAGGGAACAGGAGTATATTGGAGAAAACTGGCAAAGGAACCAATGTATTGGGAGCAAATAACTAGACAGGGAAAGGTAATAGAATGGGAAGATGCTAAGAACTTATTTGGACTGCAGGTGAGAGATTGCCTTCCATATCAAGGACTGATATCAGAGTACAGGCAAAGAGAAAGAAGTAGGGGGTCCTAAATGAAAGACCAGCACTGGTTGAGTTCTTAGTAGAATCTAGAACAGAAGTGGCCATTAAGAAAGGAATAATTAGTACAGTATATAAAATATTGCATGATGCCTATAAAAACAAATCAGAAGAGTTTACGAAGAACTGGGATGAGAGATTGGATAATCAATTCACAAAAAACAGTGGGGGTATATGTATGTCTCCCAAATATGCAACAAAATCTAGAAGACTTAGGATCTTTGTCTGGAAGTATTTACATAGATATTTTTATAACCCAAGCAGGCTCCAAAGAATCTTTCCTCAGGTACACTGCAAATGTTGGAGATGTGCTGGGGAAGAAAGAGTTAACTGGGAACACATGTTCTGTAAATGTAATGAGTTGGCTGACTTTAAAGATTCCCTGCAGACTGCTCTGTCAGAGATGCTGGGTGAGCAAATTGGAGTGAATGGGGAAATCATTTGTTTGAGCTATGATACAGAGTTGGAATTGCCTAGACATAGTAAGGCCTTGTTAATTATGATGGCTGGCAAAAAAGCAATAACTAGAAAAAGGAAATCAAAGTCTAAACTGACTTTACTAAAAGTAACAAAGATAGTAATGGAGATAAAACAACTGGAACTGGGAACTTTAGAAAAGGGTAAGAGTAAATTTCACAGGAAAAAATGGGAAATGTAGGGCCACTACATGCAGTGGAGGAACACATTTTAAAAGAAGGCAGGATCTGAATGAGCCATGCAGTGGTTGGCTGACAATGACTGGAAATATTAAATGTGATGCATAATGTTTGCAGCTGCAGTTGTGTTGGCATGGTTTGTAAGGTATAATGTTTGAAACTGAGATTGTGCCACTATGATTTATTTTCATTTATATAAATGTAAGCTTGTCTGTGTCACACATGATAATTTAATAAAGATGTTTCTTGTAAAAAAAATGATTGAGTAGATTATACGTGATGTAAAATGTTTGCACCTGGGATTGTGTCAGTATGGTTTGTGATGTAAAATGCTTGCAACTAGGATTGTGTTGGTGTGGTTTGTTTTCATTTATATAAATGTATGTTTGCCTATGTCTTAAGTGATGGTTTAATAAACATGTTTCTTGTTTAAAAAATACAGGAACTGAATAATTTATGTAATGTTGCTGTGAAGGCTGCCAGCTTAGCTAGATAGAATTTTGTTAATAATGCTATGTCATTATAAATATTAATGTAATCCACAGACATGTTCTACAAATGTAAAGAGAACTATATGTTAAGATTAAACTATATGTTGTACTGAACTTCAAAAATGTAACCACAGTGCACCCTGCTGGAAGAAAGCTGTAAAGCATTTTATGACTAATCTCAAGCTTGGACACAGGATGTCTGGACAAAGGAATTCTTTCTATTGTTTTAGGACAAGAGTTAATTACTAGACTTTATATGTAAAATGTATTTTATTGCTGTGCCTTCCTGGAGGTGCAGATTACAAAAAGAAATGTAAATTCTGAGTCTCAGCCTGGGAAACTAAATCAGAACTGTTAAGAATGATGTAATCTGAAATGACTCAGCAGTACTGTGTTATCAATTTAAGTCTTTCTCAGAGAGAAAAATAGGGCAATTTGGATTTTGTCTGAAGAACATCCACTCACCAGCACTCTGCCTTTGCTCTGTAAGGAAGATATTTATTTAGAACAGCAATTTCTCTTAGAGATAGATAGAAATAGCCAGATTAGTCCAGCTGTTTTTATATTTATGTCAGACTATCCTACAATATTGTTTTAAAATTTTCCTGTGATCTCTGAACTCTTGATTAGCACTGTATTGAATTGATGAGATTTGTCTTGTGCTTTTATTATTTATTATTAAATATTTTAAACCTTTCAACTGTGGCTGTTTTGTGTAAAGGTAATTTAAGCTATTAGAGTACATTGGATGTATTTGGTGATACTGTCCAAGCCACTCATAGGTTCATAGGTGTGTACTAGGCTAATGACCCTGGGGCCTTTACAAGCCTAGCCATAGGATTACCCTGGCATAGTGCCACCCAACCTTAGTTCCCAGTGCCTCTGTCGAGTAGAGCCACTGGTGTTATCCTGGGGGTGAATTTTCTGTTTACCATCCACTCATCAAGATTTCTCTTGAAGAGGGTCAGCGAGGTGCTCTGCTTGACATGTATGGGAAGTCTGTTCCATAGCATGGGGAGTCTCTGGGTTATGAAGCTGTCCCTCCAGCATGTTCTGTTAATTGTGCTAATGAAGTTGAGGTCTCTGGAGCATGTTGTGTGGAGGGATTGGGATTTCTTTAGATGCATTTCTAACAGAGCTGGGTCAGACATGGCTTTGTAAGTCAAGCAGAGCTCGCCTCTAGGTGATATGAGACAGAGAATAGTTGGAGTTTTTTTGGTCTGTCCATATAGAACAAGTGTTTAAGTCCTAGGATCCTCTTTGTGAGGTACTTTTGCGTACTCTTCAGTTGTTGCAGGTGTCTAGTGAGGTACATGCCAAATGGGGCATTGTACTTGATGATTGGCCTAATGAGGGAAGAGTAGAGTGAGGTAATGACCTCTTTCTTCCTGGATGCAAAACCCTTAGTAATGAGATGTGCCACATAGAAGGACTTTCTGACCACACTGGCAATGTGGTGATCAAAAGAGAGGTTGCTGTCAACCTGTGTTCCCAGATCTTTTATAACGCCTTTTGTGTTCAGTGGGTTACCATCAATGTTTTTCCCAAAGGGGATGATGACACATTTTTTGGCATTGAGCTTAAGGCCATGGTTCTGACACCAGTCATTGGTCACAGTGAGGCCATTCTGTAGGATGTCAACATCACTTGGGTAGTTAATAATAGCTCCCAACTTGCAATCATCTGCGAACTTTGTCAGCCAGAGTCCCTTCGTGTTGGTCTGGACTTCAGAGAAGTAGATACTAAATAGGAGAGGACCCAGAACTGAACCCTGTGGGACTCCACTTGTGACTAATCGGCAGTCTAACTTGGAGTCAGCTACTTTCACATTGTGGGTTCTATCTGCAAGACAGTTTGCAACCCACCTAATGATATAGGGGTTGATGCTAAGCTTAGTGAGTTATTCTATGATTCCTGAGTGGGGAATGGTATCAAAAGCCTTGGCCAGATCAAGGTAGGCTGTATGAACCACCTTGCCTTCATTCACAGCTCTGGTGACTGACTCAAAGAAGTTGACTAGGTTGAGCAGGCATGATCTACCCTTCACAAAACTAAACTGTGTAGGATCCAGAGTTTGGAGATTCCCTATAGCCTTGTTTATTAGGTCCATGATGATGCATTCCATAGCTTTGCATATCAGACTCATCAGGTTAATGGGGCAATAGTTCCCAGGGTCTGTATTCACTCCTCCTTTGTGGAGAGGGATGACTGTAGCAGTGCACCATTTGGCAGGGACAAAGCCTGAGGTGAGGCTGTGATTGAACAGGGCACACATGTGAGGTGCCAGTTCACTCTGTAGTTCATGTAGAATACAACCAGGTAATTGTCAGGTCCCATAGAAGCTATATTCTTGGCCTTGAACAGTGCTGTTTTAACCTGTGCAGCAGTAATACTGGGTGCCTGGCAATCTACTGGTATTGTGATTGGTCCTTTGGGGGGGGGAGGGGGGTAAAGTTGGCACTGAATCTGTCGGCCAGTATACTGGCAATATCTGTTGGCTCAGTATAGGAGATACCATTGTGCAGTAGCTCAGAACAAATCTGGGCAATGCGTGGAGATTCTTTACATAACTATAGAAGGCCTTCTGGTTGTTTTTACTATCTGCTGCAATTCTGTTTTCATACCTAGCTTTAGAGGATCTGATGAGAGATCTCAATTTTTTGTTGAGGCAGATAAGGAAGTTTTTCCAGTCTTGGGACTTCACCTTATTCCGCATCAGTTTCCTCCTTCTGTTGTAGAGTTTGTTTATGGCAGGGGACCACCAGATTTGCTTCCTTTTTTGGGGGGAGAATGTTTTGGTTCTATTGGGTATGGCGAGATCCATGCATTTGTGTATGTGTTTGTACAGTGCATTGGTGTATGATTCTGCAGTCACGGAACTATTCTCCGTTTGCATGGGTGCCGTGATGTTAGCCATCTCTGTTTTTAGGATCCCAACATTAGCTTTGGGGAAGATTTTCATGATGGTTACCTTTGCTGCGGGTGGAGTGGGAGGGATGTGGATTTCCAAGGTGATTAGTTTGTGGTTGGCTCTAACTAGGGAGGAGCTGACTATTGGTGTAGAACAACGGTCACCCATGTTAGTAATGACCAGGTCAAGGATGTTGCTACCTCTAGTGGGGGTAAGAATGAGTTGGTCCAGGGCATTGGAATTAATGAACTCCAGGAAACATTGGGCAAGTGCATTGGTACATGAGTAGTTTACCCAGTTAATGGAGGGGTAGTTGAATTTGCTTAGTAAGAGAGTGTTAGGTTGGACCCTAATATTCTCCAGGGTGCTTAGGAACATGGAGTGTGAGTCTTGGGACAAGGTTGGGGACCTATAGCAGGCTACGACCTGAATCGCTGTCTTACCTAATGTTAACTGCACCTAAAGTATCTCTGATGTGTTATGTTGGGCTACCAGTCTCAAGGTGTGCGCATCCTTTATTAATATGGAAACACCACCGCCTTTGGATCTTCGGTTTAAGTTCTGGGGCCGAAAGGTGTGGAATGAGTTATAGCCTGGTAGTGCAGGGGTTCTGCTGCTTTGAACCAGGTCTCTGTTACAGCACAAATGTTGATGTTCTCCATTTTAAGGAGTGCCTTGAGCGAGTGCATTTTGAGATTTAGACTTCTAGCATTGAGCAACATGACCGTCAGATTGCATTTATTTGTAGCTGTTACAGTGGTAATTTGGTCTTTGGAATGCCACCTAAAAAAGGCACTATAGGGGTGGCAAGAGCCTTGGCCAGTATCTGGAAGCCCAGGGGTGACAGATGCAGGTCATCTCTGGCAAAGTATCGAGGTCTGTCAATCATGTCATCCCAGGCAGACAGATACTGTACTGGATCCCCTTAGAATGACATCAGAAACTTAGCCAAGTGTTGAAATCAATAATTTTCTGCTTGTACTGTGGTATAATTCTGGGTGATGGTAGGATGCTGCTCAGGGGTAGGGTCATACCCGCCTGGGCTACATAATCTGAGTGCTCCTCCATGTCTCTTTTCATGTAGTCCAGGGATGTACATCTCAGGTCATTCACACCCACATGTACAATGACAGAGTCATATTTGTACCTGTTGCTGAGCGACCTGAGTGCATGCATTATGTGTCGGATCCTGGCACCTGACAGGCAGCTGACTGTCACTTTCTCCTTATTCAACCTAGTGAGTGGGACATCAGTGTGCCTCACTATTGGGTCACCTATGACTAGTGTGTTGGGGATGCTAATTTGCCTTAGGGGCTTTGGTTGAGTGGCACACAGTTTAGGAGAGTTATGTGTCTTGTGATTAGTGTTGTGTTGTAGTGGTCGAGTGCGTTTCTGCCTTGGAGATCTCTACTGGTTGGGTAGATTTTTATTGAGAGCCTCCACAAAGGTGGGTGTGTGGTTTATGCTTTTATGTGAAGGCAGTGGTGGTGTGTGTTCCAGAGGGCTATGTGTTCTATGTGGTGTGGTGCAAGTGTTGACCTTCTCCTTTTGACCAGCTATTCCGGTCTTGGGTGGAGAGTGCATGACTTCCAATTTGGATATATAAGTGCATCTCTCGCAAGCCTGAGTATTGGAAGGTAAGAGGAGAGGGTTGTTGGTGTACATAAGACAGTTGCTACATTGCTTCAGGATGCCCAAGTTCACCAGGTTAATAGGAGAAAGCACAGGGAACTGACCTTTAGATATGCCTGGTGGGGTGGGCATTGATAATAAGTACTAGATCTGTTTCCTTGTAGAACGTTTAGTGCTGGTAGCACTTGTGTGCTACAATAATTGCTACAATAAGTCTGGTAAAGTGCTAGACTAATAAGCTAGTATAAGTGCAGGAGAGGAATAGCTTTAGCCCTGGGTCACACTTACTATTTGGATAACAGTAATATTACACAGTGGAATTGGTCACCCTTTGGGAAGGGCCTTATAGTAGCTGATATTAGTGGTTGGTGGCAGTGATTTCTACCTTATAGTCTGGAGCGAAGGGGGCATAGCTGGAGAACCTATGCCAGCCTTCCCCAGGAGTGTCTGTGTTTTTTATATAACTTATATCTCAAAGTGTGTGTGTGTGTGTGTGTGTGTGTGTGTGTGTGTGTGTGTGTGTGTGTGTGTGTGTGTGTGTGTGTGTATGTGTCAGCTACTTGAGCAGGGACACGAAGCCCTGGATGGGCAGAGAGGATGCTGGAGGTTTTGTCTTGACTACTCAGCTGAGAACTGAACCATATAGCTGTGCCAGTGGGGAGTCTTATTGGGGACCTGAAGAGAAAGGGAGAAACCAGCCCTAGACTGACTGTGATCTCTATGTGCTCTTAAGGGTAATTGTACTTTACTGTGTGTGTGTGCTTGTTATCCTTTCCAATGTGCACGCCCCTCACTGGTGCTAATGGTGAGGATTGAGGCTCCTTGATTACTGGGCCAGTGCACGGGCATCACAGTTGCTTAGGTCATATGATATATACCAATATATGTGAATTATAATATTTGTAAATGAACTTGTTAATAAGTTTGATTACTTTTATATAAATGTAAATTTGTCCATGCCACAAGTGATAATTCAGTAAAGGTGTTTAAAAAAAAAAAAAAAAGAAAACCAAAGATGGCAATGGTTTTACTGCTCCAGCCCTGAATCTTCAGTACAAAGGCTGATCACATGAGCTTCATGCTAGAAACCTGCTGTTGAAGACTGGTCAAGTCTGTCAATATACTGGACAACAAATGTTGTTTAGGCACCCAGCTAATATTGGTACCGCTTAAATGGATTACAACCATATGCAGGGATCATACCTGTGCAAAAATAACATGCATTGCTGACAACAAATGGTCTTAAAATAGACCTTGGAAGCCCTTTCACAACATATCTCAGGATGATGAATTAAGCCCCAGGTTTTCACCATTTCACCATACTGTTACTCTCAGCTGCACAGGAGACAAATGAGTGTATTAGCAGTAAAATACACCTGAGACTTGAAAGAAATAGAAAACAGATGAACAAGCACTCAGAATAGCTTTCTAATATTAGATACAAATGCTCTTGAGGACCATCTGCCTGTATTTTTTATAATTTCTACTGACTGACCCTCCTTGGCCAGATCAGTGGTCATCTCTATCTAAATAAAAGAACTGGAAAGCGCTTAACTTTTTCAACAATAAATTTTATTATTTTATCATTCAGTTTGATTTTTGTTCCTTTTGAGACCAGCTTGGCGTGTCAAGACACACAGGGGATTAGCGTTATTTTGCTTTAGTTCTGTTTGCTATCTAAATAAAAAAGAAGTGTACCCTTGGATAAGAAACTCTTGTGCAATCAAAGCCTTGTGAAGGAATTAAGTGATGTCCTGTTGGGGGGGGGGGGGTCAACAGATGGCTTGTTGGAAGCTTCAGTGTGAAATCCGAAAAACAGCACTGCCCACTAACTGATGTGAGGTCAGCATTCACCACACTGGGCAAATGAGTGAGCATGCCACCCTGTCTAACAGAACCTGGTTGCCTAAGTCCTGCTGATCAGTTTTAGATAATGGAATCCATACCAGCATCACAACTCGATTCACAGCAACATCTGTCCAGTATAAAGACTGCCAGAGCTCATGGACTCTAAATGCACTTGCATATATCTAGGCAAACAATGTGGCTCAAACTGCTTACATATGGTAGTCTTGACAGGCTGAGTACACTATTAGGATAAGAGGGCATAGTAGGGCTTTCTCAGTGTAATGTCTGACATCCCTTGCTATCCCTTTCCCATCCTTTGACAGTCCAACCAATTGCCCAGTGCTTTGTGTAATATGGTAAGTGGACAAACCAAGACAACTATCTCAGGGCTGCCATTTGAATCCAATAGTCTTCACCACCTTGTTTAGTAAGCATCTGGACACCGCAAAATGCATAATGAGGGATGTAGACCACCTCCTTTCCTGATGTAGCAAACTTGTATAAAATTTCATACGCATTTCTAGTACTAGCTGCCCAGGAGCTCCTTAATAGCTGAGTCATCATACCTCTCCAATCAGCCAGATTTCCAGCAGATCAGAAGAGGGACTCTCCTATTTCTCTGTTTCCGGAATCTGGAGTCTGTAACTGAGAAAGGCTAATATTTATCAGGTTGTGCTTGCCTGGGACATCCTGGTAGAAAACAATAAGTTGATTCTAAGACTATGAAATACCAACTCTCTCAGCACAGACTCAACTCAGGCTGAATAGTCTTTTTAACCAACACCCCCACCATGGCCAGGTTGTCTGAAAGAAATATTACTTTTTGTTTTTGAAAACATTTCTGCCAAACTAATATAGACACCCAGATTGAAATTAGTTCTAAAAATGTGATATCCCTCTTCCTTTCTGCTAACGAAAATGCTGGCCATGGTACAGCAATGATTGTCCTTCCAAGTAAACTCCCTTGCCATGACCCTCATCATTGCATCAGTGAAAAGATGAAGTAATTTAAAGGACACACAATCACCCTGCCATAACAACATACCATTATATTCAGCCAGGAAAATATGCCACAAACATAGATCTGCCTTCACCCTTCTTGTAACTCTTACCCAATTATGATTTTTGCAGTCCACTTTCAACAACTCAGCCAAAGATCTGAAAAGCATCCTGCCTGAGTCCACTGCCCAGAAAGCAAAATTGAGGAGACCCAACAGTTCCATTACTTCACATATCCTTACCTTGCAAACCTGTAAAAATACATCAAAAGCATCCTTGAAATACCCCAACTTGGCTTCTGGCAACTTAAAAGATGTGAGGTCACATCAATTTCAAGCCCAAGGAATACCAGTGATCTACTAAGACCTTCAGTCTTGTTTTCCACAAGTGGCATCACAAGTTGTTGATATATACTCACAAACCGATGCCTGTCCTCTAGTCGAACCTTTTTTTTCATTGCTTATGATCAGAAAAATCAAGCAAATAACAGCTGCTTACTGGGGAACCCTGATCTGCCAGCACCATTGTAGAACAGTTTTGTACTCTTCAAAGGTGACACACATCACTCTACACCCCATGGGTATGGCCATGTCAAAATAAAACTGACTCTCAAAACTCATGCCCAGTAGCAACCACTCCTAGTCACAAATTGGGAGTAGCCAGAAAGCAGCCTCAAATTTGTCCAGGTTGGCCAACTAAAGAACCTAGAATTTCTTAATGTTACAAGCAACCTCATTCAGAAAGGCATAATGTACTTAGGTCTCATCTCTGCTTTTACAGTCACTGACAGAGAAGCCATGGGGGAATGGACTAATGATGTATTAGTCTGAACTACCCTTCCTTCTGTTTAGGTACAAGACCCAATGGGAAGATCGAAAGGGAATAAAATGTATGATCTTGACTGGGTCTGCTACCCTACCTGCAACTATATCTGTATTAAGGAGCTGTCTAACCACCTCTTCCTTACCTGTGACCAACCACTAATTCTTGCAAATACCTCCGATGGTGGGTGCCTTCAACTTAATAGAAATACTACAAACCAAAACTTTTTAATAAATAGCTTGCAACTTTCCTATCTGGAAATGCCTGTTGTCCTCTGGCTAACACATCTACTTTAATGGGGGAATGCAAGAATCTAACAATGGGAAGTGTCATAAATGAAGGTAGGGCCTCTAATCCCCTGAAAGGGACCCCTGCTGTGAACATCTGTTCTGATTGAAAATACAGCTGCCTACCCTTAGAAAAAACTGCCAGATGACTTTCCTCCTTTTGACCAGCATTTTACTGTCAGCTGCCCTTTAGCACTATGTGAGTACACATGAGCAAAGTTTCTAGTCGAACAGTCATACCTTCCATTAGAGAATGCCAAGCAAACCTTTCTGTGGACCACTTGCTCATCCTGTCCACCAGCAAAGGGTGGTCTGGTCTGTCATGATGCTCAACCGTGTACCTGGTTGGCACTCTTCCCACTATAGAGCCTTGTTCACCGGTTGCAATTTCCAGAATCTCTGGTTGTACCAGAACCAGGCCAATCTGCTCATAATGTGATGAGCTTCATGCAAGTAGTAAGATAGCAGAGGCAATACCTATTATGGGTCTATCTATAATCACTGCCATGTATAAAATAAAGCCCATTATCCAGTTATCCTGTTTTTTCAGCTTAAACATACTTATTTGTCTCTTCTCCAGTGGGTGATGGCTGCTGCTAAATCTTTGGCTTCAGAACTATCTGCTTGTAAAAATGCTTAATTCTGTCAGCGTTTATCAGATCAAAAATGTTGATGTAGTCCCCATGGCATATTCTGTTCTTAATTGAAGCAAGAATATGTGCTGTAATAGAAGCCCCCAGCAAATGGGCCCTGGACCCTCTGAGCTACGCCCTAAACGTGTTGGAAAATTGCACTGTTATGCCATTGCCTGTTGACTGTCTAATGAAAGCTGGGGGAAATTCAGTGAAAGGGGGGGGTTCCACATCTAAAACTTTCTCCCAAGGATGTGGTGGGGGTGTATGCTGAATATTCCTGAGCCTTTTCTTAATAACTAAGTCAAACAGTCTAGTGCTGCCTTCTTCCAGTAATACATCTACAAACCCCTCTTCCACTTCTTGTAGGCTAGCCTTTTCTGTATTCTCTGTGTTAGCCCAGTAACCTTCAGCAGCAGCAGCTGTAGGTTGCCCCATCTCAGGAGTAGCTGTCAACTGCTCCACATGTGAGTATTCAGCTGTCTCTTTCTGCAAATGCCATCTTGGTTTCTTAGCCACATTCTTGCTCTCCTTGGGATCATTTTTTTGGTGGGTATTCTTTCTCACTCTCTTGCTTGAAGCTGCTAACTGCTGATTTCATTCCTCTGCTATTTCTCCAAAAAAGCACCTTGGCCTCTGAGGCAATTCTTTCCCACTGTGAAATGAGACCTGAATTGCCAATATATCTGTGGAACAAAGAAAAAAAAAATACTTTACTAATTAATCCACTGTAAGCTACTACTAATTAATAGCTGAACAGAAATCAGAGCTGGGGTCAAAGACCAAGAGACCACTATTCAAGTTAAACAGAAAGTGTGCCATAACTCTCCTATAACTGCCTCATTAAAAAATCTCTGATTCCATTAGCACGTCTCCTAATGAGTTTTAAAGGAGCAGGCCAGACCTAAGTAATTTCCTTTTGGATGTATTGATTTATTATTATAATATAGCTAGCTAGCTAGATATCTGTATTTATCTACCTATCTATTTTTTAATATTTGCCAGCCACCTACTTCATAATACCACCTATGACCTACCACCCAGATTGGCCAGTGCAAGACACTGTATTTCTTATCCTGCATTATACCTCTCACCTGTTAATGCAAGACTTCTGGACAAGCCAAAATTAATGGGAAAACAAAGCCTCAATTTAGGGCCTGAGTTTAATATTGCTCTTATAAACTTAGAAGCTGATCGAATAATGGTTTTGCATTAGTATATCTTTACTGAAGCATCTGTATCTGATTTACATTCTGACATTACTTAGGGGCTTTAATCCTGGATTGCTTATTGTACAACCACCAACTGATGAAGAAAAGGCCAAAATAAACTAAGGACAACCATAATGTGTTCTTTAGTTACATCCAAAGCCTTAAAGGCAAAATGCAGATCTGTGCTGAACTTGTAGTTAATGGTACTACATATACAGAACTTGTGGATATAGCAAAACTACTGGTGGACATGTTCAGTGAAAATTTCACTCCCCTGTCTCCACTGCACATGTCCCAAAACATCCCTACCATCTGTCCTCCACCCAGTATTTCAAAAGAGCAGGTCTTGAACGCTCTTTTCAAGACTAAGAACACAGCCTCCATGGGACCTGATAACATCCCAGGCTATGTTCTACATGGGTTAAAACAGGAATTAACATTACTACTGGGTGCTCTTTTCAATCACAGCCTGAGCACTGGCTTTGTCCCAACAAAATAGAAAACAGCCACTGTCATCCTCTTGCACAAAGGAGGTGCATCCATGGGTCCCAGGATCTATAGACCCATTAGCCTGACCAGTCTGATCTGCAAGGCCATGGAGCAAATCATCATGGACCTTATCAACAAAGATACAGGAATTTTCCAAACACTGAACCCCACCCAGTTTGGCTTTGTCAAAGGGAGATCATGCCTATTAAACTTGGTGGATGTCTTTAAAACAGTCACCAAAGCTCTGGATGAGGGCAAATCTGTGCACATGGCCTACCTAGACTTGGCCAAAGCCTTCAACGTGATCCCCCATTCAAGCATCATTGACAAACTCACCCAGCTGGGCATCAACCCATATATTGTTAGGTGGGTCGCAAACTGGCTGACAGGTAGAACTGATGCACTCAAAGTAGTGGACTCCACCTCCTCCAGCAGACCCTTAACCAGTGGAGCTCCACAGGGATTGGTTCTAGGATCCCTTTTGTTTGGAATTTATTTCTCTGAAGTACAGGCTAAAACTAAAGGCCTGTGGCTCACCAATTTTGCTGATGATTGCAAGCTAGGAGCGGTCATTGAGTCCACAAATTATGTAAATATCCTGCAAGAAGGACTCACGCTGACTCAAGAGTGGTGCCAAAGTCATGGTCTCAAACTCAATGCAAAAGATGCATTATCATCCCCTTTGGCAAGGAAATGGCCCATGCTAACTACCACATCAATAGCAATACTTTCAGCAGACATTCAGTGATAAGAGACCCAGGCACACAAATTGACAGCAACCTTACCTTTGATGATCACGTCTCCGCAGTGGTAAGAAGGGAATTTTATATAGCTCATAAATAAGGGCATTGCCTCCAGAAAAAAGAGATTATAACACCCCTGTACTCCTCCCTCATCAGGCCAATAATAGACTACAATTCTCCTTTTGGTATGTAACTCTCCAAGCATCTGCAGTAATTGTAAAGACCACAAAAGTTCCTTATAAAGAAAATTCAGTGTGTTCAGCATTTGTCATATGTGGACAAAGTGAAATCACTGTCACTTTACTCTGTGTCATACAGGCTACTCAGAGGTGACCTGTGCCCTGCATACAAAGCAATCTCTGACCTCACTCTAATGGAAATGTTGCGCATAAGCAAGTCAAATGGCATGTGAGTCACTCGCTCAAAGACCCTTAACCTGTTATGCCACATCAACAGAACTTGCTGGAGGGACAGAATTATCTCACAGAAACTTTAGAACAGGCTTCCAACTGAAGTTAAGTAAAGCTCCTCACTGACCCCATTTAAGTGTAACTTGAATGATTGGATGGGTAACCAGAAATTCATCCGGGGGGTTACACTTGTGTCCCTTTTGGACAGGGGCACCAGGTGCTGACTTGAAACAGACACCTGGGGAAACAAAGAGTTGAACTGGGCTAAGCTTATAAGGGCCTAGGGCCATTAGCCTAGTAACTTCCTATGATCCTACACTACAGAAATCTGGATGTACTGTGAAAGTATGGATGGTCACAAGAGGGGCTATAGATGTGCAGTATAAGATGCTCTTTACCCATCCGATCACATAACAATATTGATACTGGTGCAACTGACATGAAAAAAGAGAACTGCAGGTCAGTTTCCCTCCACCAAGAAAGCCTGTAGACTACTTATCAACTACAAGATAGAAATGAAAACTGATAGAAATGTTGGTAATGCCCATTGTGCAATTGAATGGATGGCTATAAATAATTAAATATTCAGAACATCCAAACTTTGCTTCAGTGACAAACTAATCAGGGCTGAGCTGCAGCACTGTCAAAAGAAAGCAGAACCAACTGCCTGCAGATATGCCTCACATGTATATCTTGATTAATTATTGTATGGATTAATTTTACTGACTAAACCACTTATCTCTGGTCACTGGGTAGGTGGCCACTTGCAAATTTATTGAGCAGAAGGCGAGGAATGCTCAAGAATGCTTAGCCAGCTAACAGAATTGATGAGCTGTCCCTTTGTTCAAGGTAAATACCCCAGGATCTCTACTGAGCAACATAACCCCCTTTTGGATAAGCCACAGGACAAATGCTTGTTTAAATTATAATGCAGTCAAAATGTGTTTGTTAGAATGCTTTAAGTTAACACCTGAAGCTTATAGGAAAAAGTTTCATGAGCATAGACACAAGGCAGATGAAAGTGTGTGTGAATATGTTGCTGAACTAAGCACTTATTTTCATAGGTGGGTGAGTGGATGTCGGGTCGCCACTTTTGAAGGGCTGACAGACCTTTTGGTGAGGGAACAAGCCATTAGCACTTTGCCTGAGGACATGAGAATCTAGTTAGCTGATAGATATTGCACTACTTAGATGAGTTGGGGAAGAAGGAGACCTATACCTAGCAAGCAGGGTATCACTGCACAGGAAAAGGACTCCCAGTGCTGCTCATGGGAGTAAGGGAACCCATGGTGGGCAGCCCAGAATGCCTCAACAGGGTCCGCCAGTAGCATGGGAAGCCACTAGTCCAGGTATACATCCAGGACCAAGGGTTAAATGTTTAAATGCAATGAGTGGGGCCATGTAGCATATAGATGTCCACAGAGGTAAGGTGGGGAACAAAAGGTGGGAGAGCCAGTAAGTTGGAGTGACAAAATGCCAATAGTAGGGTGTCTGAAGACCAACTACCACAAGAGGTTATATCCTATCTTAGTGAATGGGAAAGAGGCCATGGCTAAGAGAGACACAGCCTCTGACCTAACCATTGTGAAGCCTGTAATGGTTACAGAGGAGCACTACTTGCTTGGGCAGTCTACTGCAGTCAGAGTTTTAGGATGTACCCCATTCCAAATACCTTTGGCTAGGGTTCACCTTGAATGGGAGGGTGGAAAAGGAAGCCAGCAAGTAGGTGTGTTTTAGGATATCCCTGCAGATGTCCTGATAGGGAATGATTTTGATAATGCAGTACCATGTGTGCATGCAGTTACATGTAGTCAGGCTTGGAGACAAGCATGTGAGTCTGTTAGCCTGGGGGAAACCCACACAGACAACACACTTACAGCCAGGACTGGTGAGGTGGGTACTTCAGGGAGGGAGCTATCCTGTAGCAGTGAGACTGAAGGTGAGCCACAACTGTTTGTGGGTACTGATGTTCAATTGGACAGAGTGATTGCAAGGGCAGAGGTGAGTAGTAGTACCCAGACTGACAGTGAGGCACCAATGTCAGAGAATACCAGACTTCCTGTGGAAGAGGAGCTGGGAAGAGTTGCTAAGAGGCAGCTGAGACTGGCTCAGCTCTCAGACCCCACATTACAAAGCCTGAGGGAGGTAGCTAGCAAGGCACCTGATTCTCAAGGGAAAATGGAATCTGTATACTGGGACAAAGGGTTACTGTATAGAGAGTGGACCCCTGAGGAAGGGCTAGAGGGTGAGAGAATAAAACAGTTGGTAGTGCCCAGACACTACCATCTGGCACTTCTAGCTATAGCCCATGATATTCCCTTTGCAGGTCATATGGGCATAAAGTATACAAAGATATGTATTATGCAGAACTTTTATTGGCCTTGAATTTCTAGAGATGTAACAGGGTACTGCAGGACCTGTGAGCAGTGCCAAAAGGTAGGCAAGGCAAGAGACAAGGTGAAAGCTCCTTTGATGCCTTTGCCTGTGACTGAGGAGCCATTTCAGAGGGTAGCTATGGATATTGTGGGGCCTCTGAGTACCCCAAGTTCCAAAGGGAAAAATATATCCTAGTATTAGTAGATTATACTGCCAGATACCCTGAGGCAGTGACTCTGTCCTCCATTGAGTCAGAAAAGGTGGCAAATGCTTTGTTAGAGATTTTCAGCAGGGTAGGTTTTCCAAAAGAAATACTGACTGACAGAGGTGCCAATTTCATGTCAGACCTTCTGCCTTGTCTGTGGAAGTACTGTGGGGTGAAACACCTAAAAACCACTCCCTACCATCCCCAGACTAATGGCCTTGTTGAGAGGTTAAACTCTACACTCAAGTCCATGATACCAGCATTTGCAGACCAGTTTAATTGAGACTGGGACAAATATTTGGCCCATCTGTTGTTTGCTTATAGAGAGGTGCTCCAGGAATCTACAGGTTTTTTCATCCTTTGAGTTGCTGTATGGGAATAGGATGATGGGGCCTCTAGATTTGATTTGAGATAAGTGGGAGGGTGAGCATAAATCCCACAAGGAGTCTGTTATGGCATATGTCCAAAACCTCAGGACAAGGCTCAGGGAAGTCATGGGCTTGGCCCAGGAAACCCTGGCAGAAGGCCAACAGCAGAAAAAGGTATGGTATGACAGGAATGCTCGAGCTAGAGAGTATAAGGTATGGTATGACAGGAATGCTCTAGCTAGAGAGTATCCTCTAGGACAGCAGGTAATGGTTCTCATTTCTGTCAGACACAACAAGCTGCAGGCAGCTTGGGAGGGACCTTACAAGGTGGTAAGGTAGGTCAGTGATGTTAACTACATGGTAAACCTGCTAGGCAGGGGCACAAATTGTACCATGTTAACATGATGAAACCTTACAATGACAGGGAGGCCCTTGTGCTAAGTATTTGCAGTAGAAGGGAGGAGGAGTTTGAGGGGGAATCTATGGCTACAGGGAGCCAGAAAATCCCAAATTACTATGATAGAACCTATGGTTGCAGACATATGATGGGACAGTGCATTATGGTACTGGGGTCAGCAATGCCAAGGCAGCTGGAATCTCAAGACAGTGAATGGGGTAAGGTATTCCTAGATAGGCTCAACCCTCTCAAGCAATGTTTCTCAAGGGTCACTTGAAAAACTAACTTGAGTTTTTGGGGAAGGGAGAAATGTGACACCAGGGAAATACTGTCAGTCCAGCTATCTGGAATTTTGTAAATAATTATATGTCACTTGAAAATATTAATATGATTTGTATAGAAATGTGACACTGCCAGCCCAGCTATCTGGAATTTTGTAAATAATCACATGTCATTTGTGAATATTAATGTGATTCATAGGCTTGTCTTACAAATGTTCGATAACTATATGTTATGTGTATATTAAACTACTGGTGCAGAACTGTATGCTATGTACTGAGCTTTAAGAATGCAACCACAGTGTACCCTACTGGAAAAGAACAGAAATGTGTATAAACTTTATACCTGTGCAAATGTATGTTTTGATAGTAGAGGGTGGAACATACAGAGTTAACTTGCAAACGCTCAAAAAAATAAGTTGAAAAGTAAAGTGTTTTATGATTGTGTTTCAGTGCAGCAAGCAGACACAATGTCTAGAGCTAGAGGTTTTCCTATTGCCTTGAAAGAGAAAAAAATACTAGGTTTAAAATGATGTGCTAGCAGCTGCACGTCTGAGAGATAAGTACTTTTGACACAGATGTGCTAAATTGTAAGTATCTGTTTAGCCCGGGAACTGAAGGCAGGTGACAAAGAGTGATGTCATCCAGCTGACCCAGCAGTAATGTTTTGATATTAATTTGAGAACTCTCTCAGAGACTGTGCATTTTGTATCTTGTCTTGGAACTAGAAACATCCCACTCATCAGCACTTCTGCCTGTGTCTTGCTAATAGTAATTAGAAAAAAGTGATTTATTTTAGATATAGACAAGAATATAGTGAAGATTAGTTTAGATGTTTTCTGTATTTACTTGATACTGTCTTGCAATGTTGT